>NC_143263.1:6374607-6677002 GCF_984573655.1 Nuphar pumila | reverse complement strand
CCTTACCAATTCCATGTCCATATTCTGTTGTTGAGAATCATCATCCTACATTTGTAAAAGAAGAAAAACATAAGAAATATTTCAATTTTCAAAGATAGTCCTACTCAAGTCAAATGCTCATTATAAACTAACAAAAGGGTAAACATTAAATTATTAATATAGTAGAGTTAAATCCTTAAATTGATAAAATAAGCATATGACAAACACTTACTTCGCCAGCCACACCATTTTCCACATCTTGTGTGATTCGAGAGTCAATTGTATTGTCTAAGAAAATATTGTCCAGTGACACAGAATTGGAGTTTCCAACACTCAAGACTTGCTTCTCCTTCAGTCTCAGGTTGTAATGAACATAAACTAGATCATTCAATCGTTTTTGCTGCTACCTATTGCACCTCTTTGTATGCACTTGCTCAAATGTACTCCAATTGCGCTCACATCCACTGGAGGAACAAATTTGGCTAAGGTTGCATATTGCAATTTTTTGCAATTCCAGAGTACATCCCCCATGTTCTTCCCACCATATTGCTGAAAAAATGAACAATTAACTATAAATTAATACTTTTATGAAACAATGAAACAACCATCAAATTACAATCTTACTACTTGGTGGAAATTGAAAAATTAATATCAATATAAAATTACAAACACAATATCTATGCACCTGGTAGTGCTTTGTTTACCAAAATTTGAGGTAGCACGTGTAAAATTTTTGATCTGAAGAAAATTATTAAATCAACAAATAATTGTCAGATTCATGTTTTATTAATAATTGAGTAAGTTTGAACTTTGAAGTTATATACAAAACCAAAAATGTACCTGAAGGGTTGCAACCGCTGCTTTCTTTTGATCAGGTTCTAAGCACAAGATGCATTGCTTCAAGCCACGCTGAATCTAAGAATGCTGAGAAAAACATCAAGTCATCATATCATCAACTGCATATTAATAGAAATAATGAAATGCTAATAAAAAATAAAAACATTTGTTTGATAACTTGATAGATTTTTATTTTTACTTTTTTTACCTTTGAGAATTCATGTGAATATTGAAATGTTGGATTTAAAAGATATCCTACAGCATGAAAATAATGGTGGAGTTGGTCCTCCCATCTTTTGTCAATCAAATCCCAATAAACTTTATACTTCCTTTCATCTCCACCATAGATATCTCTATTTTTCATTTTAGCCCTATCCATTGCCTCGTATATATACCCCATTTTTGGTTGATCATCACTATCCACCAACCGCAAGACTTGAAGTAGAGTTTCTATAGTTTTTACTAGGCTAGTTGCTGTCTTCCAAAAGCGTGTATTTATAATGATCTCTTCAACTGCCTTTCCTTCTTCAAGTTTTGAGAATCGAGAATTAACCCACTGATCAAATACAAACATCTTTCTCAAGGCAGCTTTATGTTCAAGTAAGCTTTGAAGCAAATTAAAATTTGTTGCAAATCTTGTTTCTATAGGTCTTAAAATCAACCTTTTGTTGGTAAAATGATTCCTCATTATGTGTAGCAACAACGTATGGTTGTATATAAATTTTGTTACTCTCATTGCCTTTTTTATGCAATTCTTCACCCTTTTAATCTTTCCAATATCTTCAATGATGAGATCCAACCAATGGGTGGTGCAAGGAGTCCAAAATAAATTGTAATCATTTTCCAACATTCTTCCAGCAGTAGCAAAATTTGCAGCATTATCAGTGACCACCTAACAATAAGAAAAAGTTGAAAAATGAAAACATTAACATATAGAAGTAAAATTTAGAAAAGGATTACAAGATAACAATTATTATGCTATATATCGAACTGGAGTAGGAAAGAGTATACTGAAAATTGAAAAACGCAAACATAAAAGGTTTGAAAGTTGAAACAATGAAACATAATTACCTGTTACAATATTCTCCTTTTCGACATGAAGAACCACTTCCTCTAACGTCTTAAGTAGATCGTTTGCATCTTTAACAATATCAGATGCATCAATGGATTTCAAAAAATGTACTTTTGGGCAATAAATCAAGAAGTTGATCAATGTTATGTTCCTATTATCCTTCCAACCATCAGCCATGATTGTGAAACCATTTAAGCTCCATGACTCTTTAAACTCTTTTAATGAATCTTTCAATCTTTTTGATTTCATCATTCAAAAACCTTCCTGTAATTTCCTTTCTGCTTGAAGGTTTCAAACTAGGTTCGACTTCACCCACAACTCCGTAACATCTCATGAAAATAAGGAGAACTTGCTGCATTGAATGGGATTGCAGCATGATAAAAAACCCTTGAAATTACTGTGCTCATTCTTTGTCTTGCTTGTTTATCCATTGCAGTTTTCAGTTTTAATTGTTTGAGAGAGGTAAACTTTGGCAATTTGTTCACTACAAACTTGTCCAATGATCCTCCAATCTTTAAACCCTTCTTCGTATTTTCTTTTATGTTTGAATCAGGTCTTGGTGCCCTTGGAGTTGGAGTTTCTACAACAAATTTCCCTTTTTTCAATCTAGAGGCATTCATTGCATCTATGTTGTCATTTTCAATATCATCCAAATAAAATGAAGCCATTTCTTGCATTCTTCTATTCATGTCTGATTTTGCAGATTTGTATCTTGAAAGTTTTTCATACATTGCTTCTTTAATTTCCTTTGGGACTTTTGCACCTGGAAAAACCTCTCCTTTCACATGAGGTGTTGTTTTAATCTATTTATGCCACCAAACATCTCTTTTTCACAATAAAAATACCTAACTCTCTTCTTTTGTTTGTCAATGAGCACTCCATGGTCCCAAGCAGGATCTCTATCCTTTGATTTACCAACCTCTGATGTGTCTTCCATATTCTACCATGTCAATTTGAATTAGAAATAGTTAAAACAAAATGCAGCACATAATATAGCAGCTATGTCACATGGGTGCGGGGATTCGGCACTTCCAAAAAACCCGGGTGCGGGGGTGCGGCAGGGGCAAAAATATAATATATATATATATATATATATATATATATATATATATATATATATATATATATATAAGGGGGGTCCGGGGGTTCCCCTCGGCGCGGGTCCCGCTGCGCGGTCAGCGGGCGGGGGGTTATAGGGGGGCAGCGGCAGCGCTCCCCCTCCCCCCAGATTTTTTTTTAAATTCCACAGCCCATTTCATAGGGATTTAAAAAAAAAAACAAAAAAAATGGACCATCCGCAGCCCATTTCATAGGGCAATTTAAAAAACAAACAAACAAAAAAATGGACCAAAATGACCCTGGGTGCGGTCAACGCACCCAGGGTCGGGTTGACTGCACCCGCACCCGTGTCGACGGGGGTGCGGCACCCTGCTAGCCAAGTCCCTGTGACATAGTATAGCAGCATGCAGTATGCACACAAAGACAAAAAAAATTGTGCAAACTTCTCTGATTGTGCAAGACTACATATTCTCAAGCCACAAACCATTTGTGGTGCAGGTGCACTCTCTAGTGTGCACACTGCATGCTTAATGAAAAAAAATGTAAAAACCCCCTAAATGTGGGGGTTTATTTTGTTGTCCACAACCCCACACTGCACTGCACACACACACACACAGACGATATAGAAAATGGTGACAAACACCCAATAGTGTGCATCGTGCACATTGCGATATATGGAAACCCCCAACAGTGGGGACACAAAGAAAAACCGAGACTCGCTTCAGCGAACAAGGCTGAGAGAGAGAGAGAGACCTGGATGCCGGTCGCTTGTGGTCGCCGGCAGTCACTGGTGGTCATCGCTGCTACTGGTGCTAGGGTTTGAGGAGAGAAAAATGGAAGGGTCGAGAGTTGAGACCCTTCTCGATAAAAAGGGGTTTTATAATGTTAAGAACCGGTTTGTATCAGACGAACCAGTAAAAACCGATCTGACTCAGTGACTGCCAAATGAGATCACAGCGGCTGCATCCTGAATCAGATGGGACTGAATCGCTGGGTCGCCGAGTCGGGCAATTCCAGACTGATTCACATCCGATCCTGATTAAACCAGGATTTGGTTGAATCGGTGACCGAGTAGGATGGCGATCTGATTCAACTCGGGCGATTCTCGAGTTGGATCACCGGCTTTGCCAACTATGTTTTTTAGTTTTACCTCAGAGAAGTGAATTTTCCATGCATTTTGGGAAGCCCCATTTACTTCTCTGAGGTTTATATACATATACCATTGGCTATATGTTTTGAGGAGAGGTCTTCTATCACTCTTCTTGCTGAGTCCAATGATAGTGCAAAGTATAGGAGAAAATGAACTACTTGTATGGGCTAGATAAGACAAATTGATCTGGCATTAATTCATTTGTTTGCTGGCCAAGGGGTCAAACATAGGCAAATACATGGTCAACCAATCAACATAGTGTGTTTGACAAGCATGTGCAGGGCCACAGGCGCTTCACTAGTGTGTGTGTGTGTATGGTGTATGGATCTACTATTTCTATTTTATTGCACAGTTTTGTTGAAGGAATTTATGTTTCAACTCTTTCTTGTTTCTTAGGGTCTCCATTCTTTCGGGATGATACCAGGTTGCGTGCTCTTCGCTTCCTGGACCATATGCTCGTACGTTCATTTACTACTACTATGTTGCATTTTAAAAGGATACATTCAAAAATTATATAAAAGAGAATTGCTAACTGATGGCTGATTGGATGCCAGGAAAGAGATAACATGCAGAAATCTGAGTTTTTAAAAGCATTATCAGAGATGTGGAAGGATTTTGACATTCGAGTACTACGGTACAAGGTCTGCAAGAAGACTTCGTTTTTATTTGTTGCTCATATCTGTGACTTTGATGACTCTGATTTTTGTGCAATTTGGTTTCTCTTGTATGTGTATTACTTTTTTTCTCGATTGATCCTCTCTCTCTCCATATATACACACACACACGAAACTGTCCTGTACTCTCTATCAGAAACTCATAGGTGCAGGCTTTATCTGATCAATCTGACCCCACAGATGAATCCAGCATGGTTTTTTTTACCAGGAATAACACTTTAGACCGAGTCATGTAAAAACACATTTTTTACAAGCCTGAAATTTCAGTAGACTACGAGCCGTAATTATAGTTCTTAAAAAAATCCCTGCTTATGTACTGCAATCAGATGATTCAGGATATTTTTTCGACTAAACAAACCATATAGATCATATCTGTAGGACTTGATTCTCAAAAAAAGAAAAAAAAATCTAGAAAACGTGAAAAATGAGTATTTTCTACTAGAGACTATATATATTTATGTTTTTATATATATATGTCTGTTTGTTTGTTCTTCCATCTCCCCCATCCATATAGGTACTTGTCTTCATGTGCAAATTGATGGAAGCAGATCAGGTCATGCTGAACATGAGCGCTTTTGCTCATGCCGACATCGTGGCCGTCTGTTTGCATTTTGGATGAATGCCACGTGGTTTTGTTGATTTTTTAGCTTTTTAAAATGCAAATCGGATGGCCACGATAGCGGCATGAGCAAAAATCGCTCATGTTCAGCATGACCTGATCTGCTTCCCAAATTGATCCATCTTTTCTAATATCTGATTTCATTAGAGAGTAAACTGTAAAGACATCAATGCTGCATGACACCCTTCTTTTAGACTTTTACTTTACATAACCGTCTTTTCAGTAAGTTTTCCTGCTTCGTAATCTTGGAATCTTTGTATGAGTTCTTTTAGATCCATTTATCAGAAAACACTATCAATTCTTATAAGTGAACTGATACTTTCTATATCTTATTTGGACCCCCTGCTTCCGGTGCTTTTTGCCACCTGTCATCCTTATGTTTTATGGGATAATTGTCCTCTTTCATTCTTCACTTGGAAAATGTATTGATCCATCACTACTATTGCCTAGTAAGGATTTTTTTCATCTGTAAGCTTGTGCTTTTAAAGGTTTTAAATATTTTTACTCGATCTTAGTCTGTTGCTTTTATTTCTGTTGTCTAAAAGTCCACTTTGTTTTCTTCCTTGCTTCTACCTCTGTCTCATCTTTTCTGATCTTTTATTTTCCTTGTATCCTTCTCTTGTTTCTTCTGTTGAATTTTTATTTGGCTTCAAAAGGAAATAGATGTTTGTATATAACTCCATGTCCTTTGGGGCAACATTGCCTAGAATAACATTGTTGTGACCACAATTTGTTGGATTTGCTTGTAACTCTGGCTATCTCTGTATCATTTGTGGCCCAGTTGGAGCCATTAATGATATCCAATTGCCTTCATCTCAACCAGAAAATCCTTCTAGGTGATTTTGATATTGTAACAGTCATATATCCTATAGGCAAATTGGTTTGACATGGTGTTTCTGTGGTGTATTGTCCATCAAGATTTGCTTATAGTCATCCAAAGTATTATTCTGACGTGCATATGGTTTAAAGTTTGATTAGGCATATCTGCTAAGTTCATATAATTTCAGTGCTTGTGTCAGGTCCACGTTTTTGTTAGAAGGAAATCGATGCACTGTTTGTCATTTGTTCCTCTCCATATGCAAGCTTCTGCACAAATAGTTGTTTTTTTCCAAGCATAATGACAAAATGTTTAAAACAGCAAATACTGGCAGCCAAAATCTCGTGAGAAATTGAAAAAATGTTATATTTCTCACAATTTGGCAAAATATCAACAAAAAATTAATTTGAAAATAAAAAACTAATTTTACAAAGGAAAAAATAAAATAAAAATTTACAAAATTAAAAAAATTCAATTTCTAGCGATATTTATGATTTTATCAGCAAGGCAATTTCTCAGCCTTTTTTTTTGGCTGATATTTGTCGCTATGCTTCCAAGTAATCCAGGTTTCTACAGGCTAGGGGCTGTGTGAAGGTTCCACTTTGCTGGATTGCTTCTTCTTAGGAAGACAGCCATTTGTTGGCTTTTGTAAAAATACTTGTCCCATTTTGTATGTCATGTTGATAGGTTTTAGTTTCTCTCCATCTTTTCCCAAGAGCAATGGGTTGGTTGCACTTATGATCCACCTCTTTTATTTACTTTGGCTTGTGAATTTTGTGAGAAGTGTTATTCTATGATTTCTTATTACTGTAACTAAATTACCACATTATTTTGTGCATGCAGGTGCTTCCACCTCTTTGTGCAGAACTGAGAAATATGGTTATGCAACCATTGATATTACCTATGGTTCTAACTATTGCTGAATCTCAAGTAAGTCCATGTCATCATTTTTTTTCTGCTTGGAGATGCATCTTTGCAATTTTGATTTTGTGCATGTATAACTTGGTGGTTTCATCAGCTCCAACATCTGTGTTGCTATCTGCTGTGAATTGGTTTTGCCACTCTTGTGGACTGGGTGTTGGTTATTGTAAATGAATTTTTGTCCTCATTAATATCACAGTGAAATCTACTTGTTGTCATTCATAAAATACGCTGTGTACCGAGATAAGTGTATTGTTATTTTGAGACTTGTGTAACATGTAAGGATAATACATATCTGCTAGATATATGTTTGCCTTCTATGAAGTTTGTCATGTTATCTGATAACAATTTCCGTCTTTCAGTTAATTTTTTTACTTCTTTTCTTATTGTTAATGTGTATGTCAGCAATCCTTCATACTCTAAAAGTTGGATTTTAGACTTCGGGCACATTGTGGCCTCATGATATTGTTTCTGCTTTGGTTCTAACTTTCACTCAATGTAATTGGGTTTTCATTTAATAGTTGTAGGACAATAGTGAAACTGCAATTTAATTAGTCTCCTTATTGGTTATAAGCTGGACAACTCAACTTTCTTTTACCTATTCCTTTTTGGACTTCAAAAAGAAAAAAAAAATGCATAGGAGCATTTAGAAGAGATACTGAACTGGTGGATGTAGTATCTTTTCATTATACGCATACTTTTGGTTTCTGTTAGTGATACTTTCAATTACTCTTTCATCATTTTGTGCTTGCAACTTCCTTTGAATCAATGCGAACTTTCGTGTAGCTGTGGTGGTTTAAGTGCTTGGCTAACTTAAGGCTGAAAATGTGCTATTGCATGTGTTGAAGCAGTCTGTTATGCTATACATTTTGCAGCAGTAGCATAACTCTTTTGTGTCTTCCTTTTTGTCTAAAGCATTTAATATTCCTGTTAGGATCACCAAGCAGCTCTTTAGACTGTGTTCTTAAATTTTTGAACATATTCATGTGCATATATTGCCTACAGTACAAGGTTTTGATGCAGTTTCTTTAGTGATATAAGTGCAGCCAGAGCAGGGCTTGGGTCGTCCAAGCCTGCCCATCTTTTCATGCTTCTGTTGATTCTCATGCCCTTGCTTTAGTGTTCTGTTATTTCTTTCACTCTACATTCTTGCTGTTAGTGAGAACATGAATACTCATCACAATTCACCTTAATAAACTCCAGAACAGATAGTAGGCCAGGTGCATTCAGGCAAAACTTTTGGTTTCTGTATAAGAAAATGATGCCCTGCATTTTGACTACTCCATGCAGATAGAATATTTAGATTGGAAACTTCATTGTTGATGTTGCACCGCATTTATTGACTGGATTTTTTTTTGGATGTCATCCACAATATCAATCATTTGTCTGTGCTAGGAGGTCTTTGATATTTTATCCTGAGAGGATGGGAATCCAACCCCAGGTAGTTGTGTAAGGTTGAAACTTTGGTTGGAGATGTGATGGCATTTTGGTTTCTGACAAAGTTATTGCATAGGGGATTGATGGTGACAAGATCAGAGGTCAGAAAGGATGGGCAGAGAATGGAAATTGTGTGGTATTCTCTGGGGTAATAGTGGGAGATGGGGGGTGGGGGAGAGAAATTGTGGGGTCAAGGAAAAGACTATTTTGTTGGTTTTTAAGAAGGGTTTGACAAGGGGGCAGGGATAAAGTTGTACACGAAGTCATATTGGTTTTTCTGCCTAATATTAAAATTAGTGATAATGGTTTCTATGCATCTTGAAGTGATACAAACAATGAATTTTCCATGGTTCTGCATTTTGACAAGAATAAGTGAATAAACAAGAATCGCTTAAGCTGTTGCTTTTCCTCCCTTTCCTCTTTTTGATAATTCATACTATGTGTTCCCTTATGACCTACTTTCTAGAGTTGTGTCTAGAGTCTGTTTTGATTTGGTTGAGTCTTGATGTATGTGTCGAATCACTTGTAACTTTTTTCGAGCCACCCTTGCACTTTGGTTCAGGTTGATCAATACCCTAATGGGTTGGCCCGTAGATCTGAACTGTAATGATGCTTGCGGGCAAAATTGTGAATGAATGAAAATGCTTTGAGCTTTCTTTGTTCACTCTCATTGTGATTACCTTTAAGTGATTGCAATTTCTCTTTCTTTCTTTTCTTTCGCTCTCTTGCACTTTCTATATTCAAAGCTTCCGCAACAACAAGTGAGCGACCGAAAAGGCTTGCAGCGGTAAGGAAGGACCGTTGCGCCGCACTGGCGTATTGAAGAAATAGGCCCATGACAAGTGATTACAGAGCCCGTTCTAGAGCTAGGGAAGGGACTCTGGATTCGGTGTCGAGAGACGCACTGACAGTTCACGATTTGTGAGCAAGACATCGTGGTGCCCCAATACAACTTGCGTAGCACCAAAGGTAAGGCGGTTGTCGAGACCGAGGAGATGGGTTCACCTCGGGGCCATGAGCAGATGGTCGAGACCAGGGTTACCGGAAGCGCCTGGCTAAAAGGGGAAGCACGCTTCCCCGAAGCGCGCTTCGGAAGCGCGAAACATCGCGCTTCCGAAGCGTGGGGGGAAGCGTCTCCCTTTTTTGGGAAGCGCGCTTCCCTTTAATGGGGGACACGTTTCCCTTTAATGGGAAGCGCGCTTCCCATCACGCTTCCCCCTCGCTTCCCCCACGCTTCCCCCTCGCTTCCCCTGTTTTTTTCAATTTTTTTGTATTTTGTATTTTTTATTTTTATTTTTATTTTTTCGCTTCCCCCTCGCTTCCGAGACGCTTCCTAGGTCGCTTCCGAGACGCTTCCTAGGTCGCTTCCGAGACACTTTCCGAATCGGTCCTAAGTGGTCCCACGCTTCCCCGCTTCCTAAAATTTTGAAAGTGCCTCGCTTCCCGCTCCCGCTTCCCGTATCGCTTCCCGCTCCCGCTTCCTCAACTGGCAACCATGGTCGAGACTGTCAATAGACTGGTGGCTGATGTGACTTTGCATGAGAAAGCGATTTCACGTGCATTTCAGTCATTCAGCGGACTGAACGACGAGGTGAATAGCTTGCAAGAGCAGGTGAACTTGCTGATGGGACAAGTTACTTCGTTGACTACGATAGTGACCACCCTACAGACTCAAGTAGGGGAGCTTCAATTGAAGAACCGCACTTTGCAGCGGATGGTGACCCTAAATGGCGAAAATGGCGATAGGCCATTAAAGATAGATGTGTCGAGGTCAGCGAAGTTCAATGGTCCAACGGATAGCAAGGCCATAGAAAACTTTTTGTTCCAGGTGGAAGACTACTTGGACATTCAAAATGTATTGGCCGAGGACCTCAGGGTAAAGGCAACAACAACTCTACTTGATGGAGATGCTATAGCCTGGTGGAGAACGAAACGTAGCGACATGGAAAGAGGGCATTGCGTAATTGATACTTTTGAGGCCTTCAAAACTAAGCTACGAAACTATTTTTTGTTGAGAAATGTACAGTGCCAAGCTTATCGGATGGTGTCAGAATTAAAACACACTAGAACCTTGATAGACTACATCAGGACGTTCCAGAAGCTCATGCTAGACGTGTACCCAATATGCAAAATAAAGTCAAACTCAACTGGTTTATTGTAGGACTACAACTATGGGCACAATCCAAAGTGGAAAGGAGAAATCCTGAGACTTTGGAAGATGCGTATATGACGGTCGAGCGCCTAGTGGATACTCAACGCAAGTCTTTCACTCCATCGACCAAGGTCGGGAAGAAGCCGGACCATGGAGGCAAGGAGGGTCGGTGTGACAACAAGGGTGGGGCGTCGACCCAACACCATTTCGACAAGAAGCAAAATTACAAGAAGTACAACAACGACAACAAATGGTGGGTTGTGACTTGTTGGTTTTGCAGTGATAGACATATCGCTAGGAAATATCCAAAGCGACTCGTGAAGGATGATAGACAGGCCAATGCAATACAGGCAGATAGTAGCGACACCGAGGTCATGCAACCAAGGATGGGAGCTATGCGGTCGGTCAACGCAATAGGAAGATGCGTAGTTGAAATCATATCGGTTAACAAAAAACTCGTGTATCTAGATGTCATTGCAAATGGAAAGTCTACTGTGCCAATGGTAGACTCCGGGGCTACGCATAACTTCGCCTCGCGGGAAAAGGTGGAGCGGTTGGGCTTGAAGCCTAGGCCAAAGCAGAGGACCATCAAGACGGTGAACTCTGAGGCCAAGCCAATCCTTGGTGAAGCAAGGGATGTGGCTATCCAAATTGGGAGTTGGACCGACAAAACCAACTTCTCAGTGGTGTCTCTTGACGATTTTCGAGTGATTTTGGGCATGGAGTTTATTCGCAACCATCATTATGATGCTGTCGAAGTTTAACTCACTTACAATCATGGGGACAAACTCTTCGCACACGGTGCAATGCCTTACTCTTAGAGGCAAGTCTTCAATGCTATCAGTTATGCAATTGAAGAAGGTTGTCAAGCGGGGAGAGTAGACATTCCTATTGGCCGTGCGCACCGAAGAAGGAAAGGTGAAAGTAGCAGTGCTGCCGACCCTTGCCTCACTGTTAGCTCGAAGAGTGATGCCCTCAGAACTGTCGAAGCGTCCGCCGTCAAGACGTGAGGTCGATCACATGATTGAGTTGACCCCGAGAGCAAAGCCCTCTGCCATGGTCTCTTATCGCATGGGGCCGACTGAATTGAAGGAGCTGCGCAGGCAGCTAGACGAGATGTTAGAAGCAGACATCGTTCGTCCTTCGAAAGCACCCTTTGGCGCCCCTGTGCTCTTTCAGGTGAAACATGATTGTTTCAAAAGGTTATGTGTAGATTACCATACATTGAACAAGGTCACGGCGAAAAACAAGTATCCATTGTCACTGATAGCGAACTTGTTCGATCAGTTAGGCAATGCCTGTGTCTTTTCGAAGCTAGATTTGAGAACATGTTACTTGCAAGTGAGGATTGCTGACGATGATGAACCAAAGACAACTTGTGTCACTCGCTATGGTGCCTATGAATTTCTAGTGATGTCATTCAGGTTGACTAATGCTTCGACCACGTTCACGACATTGATGAACAAGATCTTTTATCCTTATATAAGTTCGTGGTAGTCTATCTTGATGACATCGTGATCTAAAACTACAACATGAAGAAACATGTCGAGCACTTGCGAACAATTTTTCAGGTGCTGAAGGAGAATGACCTCTGTGTCAAGCGAGATAAGTGTCTCTTCGGCCAGGAGAAGATCAACTTGTTTAGCCACTTCGTAGGGCGTGGTTTGCTGCGTATGGACGGACAAAAGATAAGAGCCATCCAAGAATGGAGTTCGCCAACCCAAGTGTCAGAGTTGCGGTCATTCTTTGACTTGGCAAACTACTATCGACGGTTCATCGAATGCTACTCACTTATTGTTGCACTCACGGATTTGCCGAAGAAGAATTAGGTATGGCTCTGGATAGGAGCCTGCCAAAATGCTTTCGATGGCTTGAAGAAGGTCCTGGTGAGGGAACCAGTACTGCCGTTGCCAGAACGCTCAGGACCCTTTGAAGTCTACACAGATGCTTCAGATTTCGCCATCGGTGGAGTTATCATGCAGGAGGGACATCCGATTGCTTACGAGATTCGGAAGTTGAACGATGCAGAGAGACACTACACTGTGCACGAGCGTGAGATGACGACCATCGTGTACTGCCTCAGGACCTGGCGGCACTATCTTCTGGGTGCTCAGTTCGTCGTCAAGACGGACAACACTATTTTCAAATGCAGAAGAAGTTGACACCCAAGCAAGCTCGATGGCAAATGTTCCTAGCTGAATTTGACTTCGCTTTACAGTATAAGGTGGGGAAGACTAACGTTGTTGTTGATGCCCTGAGTCGCAAAACAGAACTGGCGGTTGCGCGAATAGAGCCTTTCGAAGTTCACTTGAAGGGTGCGTTGCAGGACTGCATATGCGAAGGAATGCAACAAGACACAACGACACAACACCTTGTCTCTCTGGCGCAAACGGGAAAGACTCAACGATTCTGGCTACGGGACGACCTCCTCGTGACAAAAGGAGATCGCATTTTCGTGCTGCTGTGGGGAAACCTTTGCCGTGAATTGCTTAAGGAGTGCCATGATACATTATGAGCTGGTCATTCAGGTCAGAAGCGGACCTTAGCACTCCTTGATCGTGACTACTATTGGCCATAGATGAAAAACGATGTTGAGGGGTATCTGCGAACGTGCCTCGTCTGCCAGCAAGACAAGAAGACCAACCAGAAGATTACGGCCTCCTTAAGCATTTACCTATTCCGGAACGTTCTTGGGAGAGCATTTCCATGGACTTCATTGTTAGTCTGCCAAAGGTAGATGACTTCAGCTCCACCCTGGTGGTGGTGGATTATTTCTCTAAGTACGTTACCTTCATCTTACCTTTCGAGGAGTACCCAACAAAGAAGACCGTATAGCTGTTTGTTAAGCATGTTGTGAAGTATTAGGGTGTACCAAGAAGCATTGTGAGCGATCGCGATTCTCGCTTCACGGGCAAATTCTGCCGTGAAGTGTTTCAGTTACTCGGTTTCGATCTGCTATTTTCAACAAGTTTCCATGGGCAGACAATGTGCATCAACGGACAGTTGGAGCAATACTTCAGGCACTTTTTTAGTGCCGATCAGAAAGTCTAGGTGAAGCTCCTGCACGTGGCCCGATTTTGTTACAATCTTTAGAAGAGTGAGTCTTCATGCCACAACCCGTTCAAGATAGCTATGGGGCAGCAACCGCTGACTCCGCATACTCTAACCGCATAGGAGAAGGAAATGCCACCATTCGCCTGTCAGTTTATTGGAGACTGGCATGAGCATACCGAGCTAACGAAGGCGTTTCTGCACAAAGCGGCTAAGAGGATGAAGAAGTGGGCGGACAAGCGTTGTCTGCCTGTTGAGTTTTGTGTGGGGGACCAGGTGTTGGTGAAGCTTTACCTAGATCACACGAGCATTTTCCGTGGACGACATCGCGGACTGATCAAGAAGTACGAAGGACCATTCACCATCACCAAGAAAGTGGGCAAACTAGCGTATAAGCTGGACTTGCCCCCGAACTTCAAGGTGCATTCGATGTTTCACGTGTGTAACCTGAAACTGTTTTATGCGGATAAGGGGGATTTGGAACGTAGCGTGCCACAATGCGTTCTTATCATGCAGAGGGCCCCGACAACACAACGGGTCGAAAAGCGTCTCAGCAAGATCCTTCGCCACAAGGTCAACTACTTGGGCGAAGCGAAGAAGTATTTTGTGCAGTGGGAGACAGCGGAACCGACGTGGGAGCTAACATTTCGGATGAAGAGCCGCTATCCAGATGAAGTTAGGGCTTACCATGAAACAGATGACGCCGAGGGCGGCGCTTGATTTGAAGGGGGAGCCTGTTTCCCTGTTACGTACTTTGTACAGTTGTGTCTAGAGTCTATTTTGCTTTGGTTGAGTTTTGATGTAAGTGTCGAATCACTTGTAACTTTCTCTGGGCCACCCTTGCACTTTCGTTCAGGTTCATCAATACCCTGAAGTGTTAGCTCGTACATCTGAACTGTAATGATGCCTGTGGGCAAAATTGTGAATGAATGAAAATGCATTGAGCTTTATTTGTTCACCCTCGTTGTGATTACCTTCAAGTGATTGCAATTTTTCTCTTCTCTTTCGCTCTCTTGCACTCTCTATACTCAAAGCTTCCGTAGCTTGCAAGCAAGCGACTGGAAAGGCTTGCGGCGGTAAGGAAGGATTGTCGCGCCGCACTGGCCTATTGAAGAAATAGGCTCGTGACACCATGAGTGCTTATTATCATTTCCTGCACATACACCCAGTATTGGAGGATGATAGGCTCTTGTCATCTTGTAACTATGGTATATGTTATTGTTATCTTTGATTCACCTGAATGGTAGCCAGCAACTTATCTTTCTATATTTTATGGTTCTTATTAGTATCTGCATCTTCTTGTTCCAGGATCATGGTTGTGTTGTATATTAACATGGAATTATTTATTTGTGTTGATCTTGAATATGTTGAAATAATTGTCTTATTGCAGGATAAAAATGAGTTTGAGCTCTCAACAATGCCAGCACTTACTCCTGTACTGGGCTCAGCTGCAGGTGAGACACTGTTGCTGCTAGTGAAGCATGCTGAATTGATTATCAGCAAGGTAATGGAGATCTTTGCTACTTGTGTACAAGTCATTGGCACCTTCAAGTTGCTTTCTAGCACACATCCAATTTTTCATTTTTTTTATTAGTTCAGATTTGGATTTACATGTTTTTTTAGTTATGATATTTTGATGTGCTTTCTTGGCTTGCTTACATGATTGCATTTCATGAAAGTACATGACTTTCACACTTCATGCTATCTTGATGGCACTGTTTAGGTAGATCTGATGTTTTTTTTTGTGATTACCAAGTTCTGCTAATCAAATAATACACTGCATGTTTGAGGAATAAATCAGCTTGGCTAGTAGGAACAGGAAATATAAAAAACGTAAAATCAAATGCTGACTACTTAATGTTAAGATAATGAGAAGAGGGGTTAACTTTGGTTTTGAAACTGATTGATTAGAAGCAGAAAACTTTACTGATGAATATATCAAAGCAGGAAGATAAACTCTAGAAGAGAGAAGCTGAGAGGAAGCACAAGGAAGCTTCATTCATTGAAAAGAATAAGAGAATACAACATATAGGGGTCGACCCCCACTGACTAACCAACAAATACAACTTTTACAGATTTAGGCCTCTTTGACTGCTACACACTTTGTAAGCTAAAATACAAAAATGCCCTTATAAATACAAGAAAGTACATAGATGAGTATTTTTCAACTATTATGATACGCCATGTTACATTTCTCAACACTCCCCCTCAAAAACTTGAGATGATAGAGGAATCATTCTTTGTTAGGAAAAACTGTTCTAAAGTAAGATGGAGCAAGACTCTTTGTGAACACATCCGCAACTTGCTCTTTAGAGCTCACATGCTTAAGTTAAATAATTTCATCTTCATAGGTTCTCTTGATAAATTGACAATCTATCTCAATATACTTTGTTCTCTCATGAAATTCTGTATTCTTTGCAATGTGAATGACACTCGTGTTGTGACGATATAAGGGGTTCTCCCATGTACACCAAACTCTCCCAATGGCCATCTAACTCATATGATCTCAATTGTTACTTGAGCTTTAACTCTATACTCAGCCTTAGCTGTAGATAGAGCTAATCTACTGTTTCTTGCTCTTCCATGAGATTAATGAATCTCCAAGAAAAACACAGAAACTTGTAGTAGAGGATCTATCATGAGTAGACCTTCCAAAGTGTGCATCACAATATGCTCAAAATTCCCTGGAGGTTGATGATGAGAAGAATATAATATACTGCACAGTATCTTTGACCTATTTGATGATTCCAAGCACTGCAACAAGGTGCACTAACCTAATCAAGTATATCGTACTCCAACCAATTGCTTGTACATAACTGGATAACCTAATTCTTCCCCATCAGATGCTCTTGGCTTCATATTTGGTTCCATGGGAGAGTCAACTCTCTTAGTACCTATGTCACATAGACACAACTATTGAGCAGCCGTACCTGTGTTGACATGGGTATCAGTACTGGACATATCATGGGTACATGCTAGTCCGGATTGGGTCGGGTCCAACCCTGACCCAAGCCATTTTTTTTTATGTCGGAGGAAGGAGGAGGAGGAAGAAGAAGAAGGAAAGGAAGAAGAGGAAGAAAAAAAAAAGAGAAGGAAGAAGAAGAGTTAGAGGAGGAGAAGGAGAAGAAAGAGAAAAAGAAAGAGGAGGAGAGGGAAGAAGAAAGAGGAAGAGGAGGAAAAGGAAGAAGACACAAGAGGAAGAGGAGAAGGAAGAAGAAGACGAAAGAGTAAGAGAAAGAGTAAGAGTAAGAGTAAGAGTAAGAGGAAGAGGAAGAGGAAGAGGAAGAGGAAGAGGAAGAGGAAGAGGAAGAGATCATAACCTCTTCAACCTCAGAGAGAGAGAGAGAGAGAGAGAGAGAGAGAGAGAGAGAGAGAGAGAGAGAGAGAGAGAGAGAGAGAGAGAGAGAGATACTCTTCTTCTTCCTGCAACAGTTCGAGAGAGAGAGGGGAAAGGGCACACCTCTTCTTCTTCATGCAACAATCCAAGAGAGAGAGAGCAAAAAAGGGGGAAGGGCTCACCTTCCCCTTTTATAGAGAGAGAGGAAAGAGTTTGGGTCTGGATCATATGTGGATTTAGACCCAAACTCTTTCCTCTCTCTCTTATGTATATATAGGCCAGATTGGTTGATGGTACTAAACTATGTCACATGGGTACGGGTATGGTTATAGCTGTGTCCCCGTACCCACATTTTTTAAAATTGCAGTGCCGTACCTTCCATACCTGTACCCGTACCTGTATCCGTATCCATGT
Organism: Nuphar pumila; assembly: GCF_984573655.1. Classification (NCBI taxonomy): domain Eukaryota; kingdom Viridiplantae; phylum Streptophyta; class Magnoliopsida; order Nymphaeales; family Nymphaeaceae; genus Nuphar; species Nuphar pumila. The sequence continues at coordinate 6,659,483 of NC_143263.1, read as the reverse complement.
GATAGCTTATTACCATCAACCAATGTGGCCTTTGACAATAGCTCAGTTGCATATTTATGCTAGGACAAATAAATTCTTTGTTTTGAGTATGCCACCTCAAGACCAAGGAAGTACTTCAAGTTTCCCAAATCCTTTATCTCAAACACTTCAGTCAATTTTGTTTTTTAGTATCTTCAATGGTTTGTGCATCATCACCTATGGCAATCATAACATCTATGTATAAGAGAAGTAATGCATTTTCCTTGATCAAATGATGAGACAAGCAATGCTGGATGATGGCAACTCAGCTCAATAGTTGATAGTAAACCAAGTTCATGGTGCTTGTTTGAGACTATACAAAGCGCTCTTCAATTTACACATTCTTTCCTTAAAATCAAAATACCCTTGTGGAAGTTCTTCATCCAAGTCCTCATTTAAGAAGTCACTCTTCAAATATAACTGTCACAAATTTGAATATTTTAGTGCAGCTACAGCAAGCAGGATTCTTATAGTTGTCATATGTGCCATAGGTGCAAATGTCCCTGCATAGTCGATTACATACTGTTGTCTATAACTTTTTGCCACTAGTCTAGCCTTGTACCTTTCAATGAAATCATTTGTCTTGGTCTTTATTCTATAGACCCTCTTACATTTCATTACATTCTTTAAGTGGAAGTTTCACTAACTCCTAATTCTGCATTTTTTCAGCACACTTTACTCAACTATGGCCCCCTACCACTTTTCTGTAGAAGTAAGAAGGTGAACCCTAGAAGAGAGAAATTGAGAGGAAGCACAAAAGAAGCTTCATTCATTGAAAAGAATGAGATAATACAACATATAGGGGTCAGCCCCCATCTATGTCACATGGGTACGGGTGTGGGTACGGATACGGAGGGTACGACACTGCAATTTCAAAAAATGTGGGTACTGGGACATGACTATATATATATATATTACATAAATACGAAATAAATTCAAAATAAACTGAATATAATCTAAATCTATATGCTATATCTAAAATATATATTATATATTGAAAATATAAAGTTATAAACTAAAAATATAATTATAAATTATAAACTGAATACAAACTTGTATGTACGGAGGGTAAAATGGCATGTCCAGGTGTCGACGTGTGTCAACACAGGGACACACATGTCGACACGGGTATGGAGGAAAAAATGGAGTATCTGTGTGACATAGGTCCCCACTCACTAACCAACAAAATACAGCTTGGACAGATTTAGACCTCTTACTTTGACTGCTACACGCTCTCTAAGCTAAAATACAAAAATGCCCTTAAAAATACTACATATATGAGTATTACCCAACTCTTGTGATACACTATATTACATTTCTCAACAGAATACATGGCTGATTGAGCAAAGACATACTTTGTAGATGTCTGCTGACCTGCCTATAATTCTTCTTCCAAATTTGGGCCTTCTGCTTGAGCTAGTCAAGATTGCTGTAGTTTCTTTTACTTTTATTGCATCAAAATTATGTTGCACGAGTATCTTGACCTACCCATGTTTCTTGATGTTTGCATCCTTAACTTATATTGTATTGACCCACTTACAATGTGTGATTTTCATAACTTTGGCAAGCTCTCTTTCTGCTCTATTCATTAGCTGGAATGCTTGCTTCTTTATTATTATTATTATTATTTTTACATATCTTGCGGAGTATGTGAAGAATCTAATCTTGGTTTGTCATTCTTGTAGGCTAATCATGATCACTTGATTTCTCATGTTCTTCCGTTGCTTGTCCGAGCTTTTGATGATGCCGATGTACGCATACAAGAGGAAGTTTTACGCAGAACTGTTTGCCTTGCAAAACAACTCGATGGTCAGGTGATTAATGGTTTAAACACTTCTATTAAATTGGATTTCTTGCAACATATGTTGTGGTGCCTATGCCAGTTACATGTAATCTGTGGTTGATAAAAAAATATGTAAATTCAGGGAACGTGCATATGCAAACACATTTATTTTCTGGAAACAATATCTTGCGAATAAAGATATGCTACCTTCAAAACACATCTGTTTTTTGTCCTTTTTTTAAAATTTCAAATATGTGACCATTTTGTCTATTGGATGGTTTATCATTGAAAAGAGAAATTTGTATGTCTTGAACATAGTCACAGATATCAGCGGTATTTTGTAAATATCACCTATATAAATAATTTTCTTGAGAAAATGATTTAATTGGTAAAGTGTCATTAAATTTTCAAAATCAAATTTATTGCAATATTATCGCAGTATTATCATGATATTATCACGGTAATATCGTGATATTTCAGTCACTTTTATATTTCTTTTTTACATTTTAATATGTTTTTTCTTTTTTCTTTAATATGTTTTATATTTCAAAAAATTCACAACTTATATTTACATTTCTACAAAAAATTATTATCTAAACATATTCTTTTCTTATTTATTTATGCTATTCTTTATATTTCTAAATTTTTTTAAGTGCTGAGATTTTCCCAGGATTTATCAAAAAAACCTATATATTTGTTTTTTGTATAAACGATGTGATTGGGAATTATGTTAGCTTATTGTTGAATATTCATTACTTCTATTGCAGCTAGTGAAGCAAGCTATTCTGCCCCGTGTTCATGGGTTGGCCCTTAAAACTACCGTTGCTGCAGTATGTTTCTGCTCCTGAATATCTTTCAATTGTAGCTATTTTTCTCTTTTACATGCACACACACATACAGATTATGCTCTGAAAAGGTTTCTTATTAAGTTCCTAGATACTTCATTCTCTGGCAGGTGCGTGTAAATGCACTGCTTTGCCTTGGGGATTTGGTACCTTCAATGGACAAACATGCAGCTTTAGACATCTTGCAAACATTGCAGCGTTGTACTGCTGTTGATCGGTCTGCACCTACTCTTATGTGTACATTGGGTGTTTCAAACTCAATACTGAAGCAGGTAAAGTGTTGCTCCATACCATCTCTTTAAGATACTGCATGGCCAATTTAAAACAAAATGTTTGAAGGCCGAACTCGGGTCTCCTGTTGATCTTCGTGTAACCTGAAATGTCTATGCTGTCAGATCACATTGCACACACAAGTCAATTTTATTGATCAGGTTAGTGGTCTTTATTTTACTTTCTTAGACCTATCTGACAGCATAGCCATTTCAGCTGTTTTACTTGGCTTGGGCTGTCTATGACCTTGTTTAATCAAATCCAGACACTGGTTTGCTTTTCATGTACTTTTGCTAGTGGTTAGACGATTTTACCTGTGGTTACTGTTAGGGGTGGAGACATTGGGCTGGGCTGGGCCTGCCTGATACCTGACAGGCCCAGTTGCTTTCAGTAGACGCCGAGAGCCCAACCCAATTACTGATATGATAACCATGACCTGATTATGCTTGAAATGGCCAAACCACACCCGCCACACAAAAGAACTTGGTGGAGCAGGATTGCATTTTCCAATGAATTCTATGAATCCAAACGATTGAGGGGAAAACAGGAAAATGAAAACTTGAATAAACAAAAGGAAAAACAAGATGGAAGAAAAACCGCAGTGGCTCTCTCCTTCTGGGAGAAGTTTATCTTCTCGAGCATGATTCTCCAACATCCCCTGTCCTCAGCCGGTCATCTTCTTCTCGTCCCCCTCCCTCTGAACATCGCCACCGGGGCTTTAGGACACCGTTGCAGAGAGAGAGAGAGAGAGAGAGAGAGAGAGAGAGAGAGAGAGAGAGAGAGAGAGAGAGAGAGAGAGAGAGAGGTATCTCAAAAAGAAAGTGGGCGAAGGAAAGATGCCTAGGCCCTAGGCCCGGCCTGTTGCAGTTGTCATGTCAATCATGACATCTATCGGTCAAGCCAGGCTAGCTTAGAGCCCTCTTTTTTTTGGTATTTGAATTGCTTTTTTTTTTAAAATTTGAATGGGGACTGCAACTCGTTAGAGTTTTGAATCTATGTATTTGAGTTTTTTTTTAATCTCAGATAATAAGGGCCCGAGTCTGGACTCTGACCCGATAAGTTGTCAGGTTGGGCCTAACCCAACTTTATTCAGGCAGGCTCGAGTCCGGCCAGATACCGGAAAGCCCATTGGGTATGCCCTAGTTACTGTTTATCCTAGTATAAAGAAATTGTTTTTGGATCCTTGTGGTCCATGATTATTTTCTTTTTCTTTTGGGATTTTTTCAGAGACATGTAAAATTTTGGCTGTGGATACAGACATACAGCCGTTTTTATGAAAATTCCAGTATGACTTCACATATAAGGGGATATGGAACAGGAGTCATAATGAAGTATTTGTGTGACATAGCATTGAATATGTAATACGAGGATGCAATACATTTTGAGTGCATGCAGTGCATTGATTTGTGTCTTTCTAGTTTCTTGTCTTCTTCTGTCTACTGCTTTTAGTGGGTGATCTGATCATGAAGAGGCCTAATCGGGATAGAGCATGTGGCACCGAACTTGTTGCATCTTTTTTATCTGATCTTCACTTAATATCTTTTGTATACTTTTGTGCTCAGTATGGCGTTGAGTTTGCAGCAGAACATGTTCTCCCTCTGCTTGTGCCACTTCTTATAGCTCAGCAGTTGAATGTTCAACAATTCGGGAAGTTTATGTTTTTCGTCAAAGATATCCTTAGGTATGTTGTGCTTTACCTGTCTTGATTATTTTATCCTGAATATTATATAAGCCAGGAACACTACACTCGGGGTGCCCAGCCATTTGATGCAAATGTTGATGCACCTACATTCATGAGGATTATGGCAATCAACATAAACCATCATTCTTGGTTGCCTTGAGAGCACACACACACACATATATGTATGTATGTAGTGATTGGTTTCTCCTAACTGTAGGAGGGTGCAGACTGTCTTAATTTTTATTTTGTAGTTCTATTTTTTAGAATCTAACCTTACAGATGTGATCTACATGGTCTATTTGGTAGTAATAGGATTTTCATGTAAGCAGTTTTTTAAAAGACTTCAAAATTCAGTGACTCGGACATTTTATAACTTTAAAGACTCTTAAAATCATATTTTTTTCGTCTAAAAACACAATCTGACAGTCAATTTCTAGCAAATGGATCATGCTAAACACATCTGTAGGGTCAGATTTACCAAACATGGCTTCAAACATAAAAAATCATAACTGTCCACACTGTGGATGGTTCGGAGGGACGAATTTTCATATATATATATATGTATGTATGTATGTATGTATGCATGTTTACATATTTATTTATTTGTATAGCCTGTTTCCAAATTTTCTCTTCAAGGGATATGAAAACTGTCTTTTAATTAGTTCAAGGAGATCATAGGAAAAATAAAAAAAGAAAAGGGAACATATTGATGAAAAAATATAAAATTATTTGGAAATCTCAGGAAAATGTATGATTATGACAGTAAAATTGCAAATCATGTCATGATAAATGAGCATGTCTTAAAACGTCATGTTTTATAATCGGCATATAATACACGGAGTTTTTACCTCATATCTTACGAACCAAAGTTGGTCTTTCTTGTCTGTTTTGAATCTAGTCTAGTTGGTTTTGTGAACGTGGGTCATAGGTGATAACTGAATTGGGACAGTAACACTAGATTTAGGGTTTAAAACCATTGGAGGACATTCCCCAACTTGCCTAACAAGTAAAAGAAAAAGGTTGATTCTTATGCTATGTTTGGATTTATTTTTATTTATTGATTACATATATAAATTTAAGCACATTTTATAAAGTAGAATCTTTTGTTTATTTTTAATCTGTCACAGGGACTCGGCATAGAGGCCGCCGCACCCGCATCGATGCGACAGCACCTGGTGCGTCAATGTGACCCTGGGTGTGGTCAACCCACACCTTAGATTATTTAAAAATATTTAAAATTTTGTCCCAGCATCAGCCGCTTATTTTACAAAGTTTTTGACATGCTGTGCATTAAATGCTTTGAGCCTCGTATATTTTTTTTATTGTTTTTAGAAAACTGTCATAAAAAGTTGAGCCATGTACATTCTTTTATACTTTTTATAGTCATAATAGATGCTTTATTTTAAAAATATTTAAAGTTTTGTCGCAGTGTCTGCCAAAAATGTTGTGCACTAAATGCTCTGAGCCATGTATATTCTTTTACGGTTTTTACAAGCTTTGTTATAAAAAGCTGAGCCATGTACATTCTTTTATACTTTTTACATAGCTTTGTCATAAATGCATTAATAAAAAAATGAAAGCTGCATTTGAATGAATTTCCCCATTAAATGGGGAGAGGTTTGCTATAATTTCAAACAATTATTTTATTGTTGATTAACTAATCGGATCCTGATTCAGTATAAATTTTCTGCATCTGAATTTGGATCCTAATTTTTATTATTTCTGGTGAAAAACAGATTTTTTCATTGAGAGCTTGCTTTATAGATAAGTTTATATATATATATATATATATATATATATATATATATATATATATATATATATATATATATATATATATATATATATCCTCCCGCACCTAAGTTTTTTTTATAGTGCAGCATTGCTGCACCCGCACCAAATGTGATATAGTTTTTAATTAAATGAATTTTTGGATCACCAACTGTTTAAATTATAATGAAGAAGAATAGAAGATTAGTGGGTAATGGTGATGATGGTGACGGTAGGTAGTGGTGGATGGTGGTGATAATGCTGATGATGACAATGGTGTTAGTGATGGTGGTGGTGGTAGTGGTGATGGTGGATGGAGGTGGTGGCAATGGCAATGGTGGTGATGGATGATGGTGGTGGTAATGATGAAGATAGTAATGGTGATGATGACAGTGGTGATGAATGGTGGTGGTAACAATGGAGATGATGGTGGTGGTGGTGGCATTTGTGATGATGATAATGGTGATGGTGGAGAAGTGGTGGTGATGATGGGGATGAAATCAAAGAAAATACAACAACACCAACTACGCCTTCATCCCAAAACAATTGGGGTCGGCGATATGAACCAAAAAAGAAAATCATTTTGGGTCTTCCACATGAATCCTTCTCCTCCAATCATTTATATCCAATGCCATGTCCTCGGTGAGGTTCAAAGCATTCATATCCTTTCCTATCATCTCCATCCATGTCTTCCTAGGCTTACCCCGACCTCTTTTAACTAATATATTTTCTCATTTCTCCATCCTTCTAACTGGAGCATCATTAGGCCTTCGCCGAATATGTCCAAACCACCGTAAACGATTCTTTCTCATCTTATTTTCAATGGGTGCAACGCCTACCTTCTTACGTATCTCCTCGTTCCGAATCTTATCTTTTATTGCATTTTCACACATCCATCTAAGCATACGCATCTCAACTACACTCATTTTTTGAATATGATGTCTCTTGGCAGCTCAACATTCTGTACCATATAGTAAAGCAGGCCTAATTGTCGTCCTATAAAACTTTTCCTTCAACTGCAATGGCATTCTACGATCGCACAATGTTACTAGGTGAGACTCCCTCTTCCTAAACCAAGTGTTTGCTAAGATCATATCATAGGACAAACCAAAATTTAAAATCCTTTCTCCACTTTTGTTTCTTTCTCCTATACCATAGTCTCCATGGATACTCTCAAATCCATCCCTACTAATGTCTACATGCCCATTAAGGTCACCGCCGATGAAAAACTTTTCTCTATAAGATATCCCTTGTACTTCTCTATCTAAATCTTCCCAAAATTGACGCTTAACGGAATCATCTAAACCTACTTAAGGTGCATAAACACTAATAATATTAATAATATCCGTACCTAATACTAATTTAATAAGTAAAATCCTATCACCCTTCCTACGGACCTCAACTACATTATCTATAAACTCACGACTCATAACAATCCCTACTCCATTCCTATTCCTATTTATTCCTGTATACCAAATCTTATATCCCCAAGGTTCTATCACTTTTGCTTTCTCACCTACTCATTTGGTCTCTTGTAGACATAAAATATCAATCTTTCTCCTACACATAACATCTACTAACTCTACCAACTTACCAGTTAAAGACCCTATATTCCAAGTGGCTAACCTAATTTTATGGTCTTGAACTAACTTCTTTACTCCCACCCGTCCAACAAAGTGAGGGAACCCTTGCCTATTTGACACCACACCTGGGCACCGGTGTGACGCATCGTTTTCGGGCGACGACCTAGCAACCCTTGCCCATTTATCACTGCCTCCGGGCCTATAGAGTACAGCGCGTCGCTCAGTAGGGAACACCCCAACAAAATTCTCATATTGGTTCATATTCATAGGGTATGACTAAGTTTTTATGCTGGCTGTCACTAGCCTACCGCAACCCTCCTCCTTTATCCTGGCTTGGGACCTGCAATGTATAACTAAACAGTTATACACAGGCGGAGTTATGAAATCAAAGAAAATAAGTGGTTAAAAAAAAGTAGGTTTCCTCCTATTTTTGAAAACAGGGTGAAATTTATAAAAATTATTTTAAAAATAAAATAAAAGATCCAAGCACCAAACTCACTATCTAAAATATGTATAAATGGCAAGGAACAATTTATAAAATGATCCAAACAGGAGGTTAAAAGACCACTGTCTCCCGCATGGCCAGCAGGGTTGTTGAGAGGGTTCTGAGATGAAGGCACCAGATTAAACCCTGCTGGTGCATGGGTGTGTCCGTAGCTTTTGGAAGTGGGCGTAAGACAAGGTGGTCATGGGGCCCCACCTGGGGTTTTCCTCTCTTTGGCAGGGTTTAAATCATATAATTTTTCTTAACATTTTTTTAATCTCTAATGCTTTAATTATAGACTTCTTAAATTGAGATTAAATCTTGAGGTTTACCCAACCCAATGCAAAAACCAATATTTTGCATTTCCTCAAGAAACTCCATAAAATTGCTTGCTATATTTGGAAGATTTGATTGCTCGTCCCGAGTGTTATGTTTATGTTTTACCATCTTTGCCTAAATTGCTTCACTGCGGGAATTCCACAGGAAAATAGAAGAGAAACGTGGTGTAATGGTGAGTGACTTAGGTGCTTCAGGTGTTGGTGTCAAGCACGCTGGAGCTAATGGGCATCTGCCTGATCCCCTCCAGAAACCAAGTGGGCATCTGTCATCTTCAACAAAGTCTACGAGTGCATGGGATGAAGATTGGGGTTCGATAACCAAAAAAACTACTTCCTCACAGCATGCACAAGGGCCCAACTTACCTCCAAAGTCTGCAACACCAGCTTCTCAGCCAATGCTGGTTTCTAACACTCAGTTTCAATCAACATCAAAGCCTGATCCACAAGTTCCTATATCTTGTCTCCCTGTTGATATCGAGTGGCCGCCTCTGGTACCTTCTAACAATCAGGGTTCTCATATCTTTGAAAATGAGAAACAAAAGTTAACTTCTCAAGTGCCTGGAGATTCAAGTTTTGATGACATTGACCCATTTTCTGATTGGCCTCCACGTCCAGGAAACACGGCAAATAGTAGTCTGGGCTCGACAATGAGTAACTCAATTGGGATATCTATGCCAAATCAAGGAAGACCAGTTGTAAATGCCAGCAACCCAGCCAATGTATCCTTCAACAATCCAATTGGTCTGTCCAAACTCTATGAGCAGAATCCATCCTCGAGGACAAACACCGCAAACAGCTCCAGCTTTTCTATCAACAGTTCAGTTGGGATATCCAGACCAAATCAAGGAAGCATTGGACAAGGTACTGCTGCCGCTCATGCTACTAAAAGAGAAGTCAACCTGGAATCAGTATTTGTGCCAGTCAAAAGCCAACAGCCACCCCCACTGAGAATTGCTCCGCCCCCACCTGCTGGGAGGGGAGGAGGACGAGGTAGACATCAAGGGCACTTAGATTCTACCATGTTATCTTTGTCGAAAAATCGAAAAGCACAATCTGAACAATCACCTCTACTGGATCTGCTAGGATGAGTTGAATATGTCTATGATTTGCTGAAGAAAAGGAATTGGGCAGTTTGGCAGTGGCCAGTTAGTCACCATGTGAAGCAGCTGGGCTCTTTCTACGCAACGCACGTCACCCACATCACAAAATAGGTGGGTATAATTGATATTGTCCTTATGTATATGTTGCCATTGGAGCATGGTTTTCCAAGGCATACAGATATGGATGACCCACGTGCAGCATTTCTATTTGCTGCACTCTACTAGTTAGGCTTGAGTGGAATTTGTGTACTCCGGGTCTTTTTGTTTTTCCTTTTGTTTATTCCTCATCTAAGGATTGGTTAATGTATTCTTTGAGATTGGCTCCAGACATTTGATAAAAGTCTGGCTGTAATAAAAGAAGTCCGAATTCTCCAATGACGTTCTACATTTCCCAGTTTTATATATATATATATATATATATATATATATATATATATATATATATATATATATATATATATATATATATATATATATATGAGAACTGAACATATTAGGCCTTATTTTTTCGTTCTGCCCCATTCTGCCTAGGGATGGCAGTGGACCCGGGGACAACGGTGCTCTACTCTGCCCCGCCTTGCCCCGTTTGGACCGGGGATGAAGGGCATGAAACGAGGATGGAGGAGGGGATGAAGGTTAAAATCTATCCCCGTGCGGGGATGGAGGCGGGGATGGACTTACGTTTTTCCCCGCCCCGTCCCAATCCCTGCCCCACACCCAATCCTTTTAGGAATGCCTATAGACTAAGGGGAAACGGGGCCCTGCCCTGCCTCGCCCCCGTTTGGACCGGGGATGGAGGACATGAAACAGGGATGGAGGTTAAAATCTATCCCCGTGCGGGGATGGAGGTTCGGATTTTGAAACGGGACGGGGGTGGAGACCTTGTCCCCCGCCCCGGTCCACTGCCATCCCTAATTCTACCCGGTAGGTTTTAAGTGTTTTATGATGGATTTGAACCGTTAGATGTGTTTAGCATGATGACTTTTGGATCATGTTTTCTCGATGAAAAAATATGTTTTTATGAGCTGGAAAAAACTGGTACCTTCATAGCTATTGATTTTGGATCATCAGAAAAAACATGTATACATGTTAGATTCTGCGATTCAAATGCTGGTTTTCATTAAACAAAACCTATAGATCACATCTATGGTGTTAGACGTGACAAAAAATATCTAAAACTATGATATATATATATATATATATATATAGAGAGAGAGAGAGAGAGAGAGAGAGAGAGAGAGAGCTGATCAATAGGAGAGCAGGGCCTTGAAGTGTCGCTAAAGATCCATCATAATTGTAAAGTATCATTAAAGGCTTTAGTGGCGCTTTTGAAGTACCAATAAATGCCATTGCACTTTTGAAGCGTCACTAAATGGCCATCACACGTTTGAAGTGTTAGTTTTTTCTTAACAAACTTCTTTTACTAAAAATTGCATAAGGGCCCGAGGAAGTTCACAAATGTAGAAGCATGCCAGAGGACATTCACAAATGTGTGGGAGAAAATTAACATATTTGAGAGAAAATTTGTAAAAATATGAGAGAAAATTCACACATCATTTTGATTGACAGTACAATCATTTTTTGTAATTAAAAAACCTAAAAATTCTATTTTTAACTAAAATGAAGCATGTGAAATCAAGTTTAATGTTAATTGACATGAAAAAACACAAGAATACCTAAATGATAATTGAACGAAAAAAACACAAAAAACTGTAGAACCTAATGAAACATTCATGATTCATGCTATTTAAAAAATAAAAACTAAATCAAAAGCTTAAATTATATATATATATATATATATATATATATATATATATATATATACTAACTGAAAAAAAAACTAAAATATTTGGGATCAAGTTTAATGTTGATTGAAATGAAAAAACACAAAAATACTATAAATGCTAATTTGAAAAAAAAGTATAAAAACCCTAAAACGTAATGAAATATTCATGGTACATGCTATTTAGAAAACTAAAACTAAATAAAAAACCTAAATCCTAAATCAACATCATTCACATATATATCCTAACTAAACAAAATCCTAAAACTAGATTAACAAAACCTTGAAGAGAAATGCATCTCATGAAAAAGTAAGCAAGACTTGGCGATTCTTAACCGACTCATCAGCTGAGTCAAAACATTGACTGGGTCAAGTTTGGTCCTAACTGAGTCATACATTTTTTTTAACTCGGTTAGGAGCCGATCTGAGCCTACTCGGACGAGTCAGGTGCCGAGTTTGCCAACTATGGAATTCATGAATGCATGGTATTTAAAACAGTCAAAAGAAAATGTGTTTGTTCGTTTATTTATTTTATCCATCAGGGACATTTGTAGTATTCAGGATTTTGGATTTAATCATTTTATGCATTTTGAGTTGAGTTTTTTGTTTATTAAGTGGGAAAACTAGTGTCGGGTCTAGAGACTTCCACTAGAAAGTCCTGCCAAGCTAAGGTTGTCATTCGATGACAAAAAAACCCAAGGCACCCCCTCACCTTCCAGAAAGCCCGCTGCTTTATATATATGTAAAGGCTAAAGTTGAAAAAACATGGCAGGTTAGATCTAAAAAATAACCTATAAATGAAATTAAAATATTATCAATCAAGTATAAATGTTCATTATTTTGTTTTATGAAAAACAACTATATCATTTTTTATTTATTTAAAATAATTATAATAATGAGAGAAACTATGACATGTCAATTTAAATATGCAAATAAAATCTTGGTAACCAAAATCAATGTTCTAAATTAGTATATATGATCATAAATAATCAATTGAAATATATAAGTTTATTTAAATGGATCAAATTTTAAATAATAGATATTTTTTATAGTTATAACCCGAAGAAACCACACCGACACAAAGATCTGATCACGTTGGCTCTGCCTGCCATACCTACAATCGTTGCGCCGACAACATAAAACTCTGAAGCTAGGACCTTTGCCCCTTGGGCCTATGCTACGCAATGGGTTGCGTAGAGGGACGATGCCTAAGGGAATCAAATCTTTACTGCCTGTCTAGCAGCCAAGGCCCCACCTCAATACACCAACCTAGCTTAGGGTTACATAATAGACACTTGCAATTAGAAACAAATCTGTAATTATAGTCAATAATTATAAATATAATTTTAGTTAAGATCATAAATATGATCAAGCTTATTTAAATAAGCAATTGAATATGCCAAAACATAAAATGTTTGATTGTCATGCAATTTTGAACATGAAAGTTGAGGGATTTTTCTTTGGCTTAAAAAGATAGAATTTATAGAATTGAATAAGCTTTTCAAAGAATAAAAACTCACTGAAGTTATGACTCCCACAAGCTGACTATGTTAAGTACTATCTAATTTTGGGTATGATCCGACCCAAATATATGTATAGGATTCAAGAATGAATTTGAATAAATAATATACATAAATTAATAATAACATCAAGAAACAGAGAAAAAAAATATAAGTTTCATCAGCCAAAGCTCTCAAATCTATATAGATTGAAAAAAAAGAATAAGGTTAAATAAACTTACTTTAGCTTGAACCATAATAGAAAAAGAATTAAGCTCAAACTTTTGTGTCTACCCTGGAGTACACCAAATGAGGCAGACTGGGCTTGCCTCTTGGTTACCTGGTACAAGGTTACTCAAAAAAATTTCTTCATTACTTTTTCATAGGGTGAGACCCTCTATTTATAGAGTATAGGGACTCCAATCTCCCATTAAGAAAAAGGTTTTCAATTGATGTCAACCTTCAACTACACTTTAATAATTGACAAAATCATCCTTCATTAGGTAATATTTTTAATTAAAATAAAACTCTAAAAGTTGTAGAGATTTTAGGGATACCAAAATAAAATTTAACAAATATAATAGTTATAAATATATCTCAAAAAAAAAAAGATTTATAAAAAATTTGTTTGAAAAATCATGACTTTGACTTAATATATGCATATTTATTAATATACTAATTGGAACTACATTGAAAGATATACTAATGATCTGACATTAATATAATGCGCTTATGCTAGTTACCATTACAAGCATAAAACAAACTTTACTCACCCAATACGTAGACATATGATAGTAATATCAGGCACATTGATTGTCTAAGACCAAAGTTCATGTAGACAATCATATCTCGAAGGTTATTAACGAGTGTGATTATTAAACCAGTATCCCTTAATAGGATTACCTGCCCTCGCATGTATCAAATTGTCTAACCGGTTGGGAGACAATGTCAAGTCTACAACAAGCATATGTGATGCATGTTTCACAGTCTATATCGTGTCCTTAGGTGATTTCTCGATATTGGCATCATGAGTAAATCTATTTCTTGAAGTCTTTATTTTCAAGAGACTTTACTGTAAAAAAAAAAAAGATACATTGCATCACCCCAACTCACTCAAGTTTATACCTTTAATCTGATTTGTAAAACATAAAAGTAGTTTATCCAAAGTTTTGAGGATAGAGCTTTTTTCCTGTTCAAATAAATACTACTTACATAAGTTTCTAGATGTACAACCAAAATTAGTAAAACCATGATAAAATCTTGTAATGCCATAACAACAATTCATCAACATAAGAATGGCTATATTTGAATATCCATGTAAAACCTCCAAAAGTCATAATCAATATTGGCCTTGAATCAAATTTTCAAAATGATTGAGGGAATCAACCAATTTCGATTATGAACTAAATCAGCCATTTTTTAACCAGCAAATGGCACGTGTCACAAAATTATAAAAATAATATTTCAAACAATTTTTTAAAAATAATTAAAAATAAACTGAATCAGCTTGGTCTGTATCGTTTTCTTGGCAATATGATACATGTAAGCCCATTCCCATCGATACTGACACATTAAGACAATAAAATTGATTAACCTCTCTCTCTCTCTCTCTCTCTCAAAGAGCAAGCTAATACTATAGTCTTGCTTGAAACCAACAAACAATAATTATCTCGGGCAACATCAGATTTACAAATTTGACAACGCATCTTATGCAGAAACAGCTAGTTGGCTAATCTATTCCTTGGGTAATTAAAAAAATCACCTAAATCATCAGCTATTTCCAAAAAGCTACCCAGTTTTTTGGTTATTACATTCAGCCACCAACTTTATCTGAATGAGTACCCATCTGATGTATCAAAGAACAATTTCATTGAATCCTCTTATGTTATCTTATGCTCTTTTGTTGAACAAATTAACAAATGGGAGCATTCTGTACACTTTATAAGTCGACTGAATGATTTTAGGACCAAGTGTGCTATTCAATGCGGCTCTCCATTACTTGAATATAATTCACTTTTTGGCATGCATAGAAACAGCCTCACAAAACACCAAGGTGAATTGGAGGATACATGTTTCAGTAGATGACACACATTATGCACGTTTCTTCAATGGCTTGTCCCACTAAAAACACATGAATGTTTGTATGTGGGTACAGTCTGTACATGTGCTATGTTGCATGTCACCATAAAAAAACATTAATACATACAGTGGTATAGATGTCTCTTTAGATGATTGGTCTTAGAGACGTAAGGCTAGGTGGTCGTGTCCCCAACCTTAGGGATGGCAGTGAACGGGGGCAGGGGCGGGGGACAAGGTCTCCACCCCTGCCCCGTCTCAAAATCTTCACAGCATGGGTTTTGATTTTAACCTCCATCCCCGTTTCATGTCCTCCATCCCTGGTTCAAACGGGGCGAGATGGGGGGAGGGGCGTTTCCCCTCGGTCCACTGCCATCCTTGCACAACCTGTAGTTTTACCTTACAGGAAGGCTCCTGAGGGTCCCTTCTTCATAAAAAAAGATTGATTTTAGAGATAAATAGACTATTTGTTTCCATTATGTAGTTTGACAGGCCATAGCAGAAGTATGTGATATAACATGAAGCCATAAAAGTTTTCCTTGTGTGCCTAGACGGCCTCGTAGCATAAGCATGTGAAATAAGATGAGTTTATTTCTTGGTGGGCAAGGGGGACCTAGGGCTCTATGCCAATGAACTCGATAAAATTAGTCGGGCTTGAGTTTTTTTTTTTTTGACAGAGAAAGCTGGGGCTAGTCTGACCGCTACCAGTTATACAACTGTACCATTGGGATTCAAACTTGCAACATCCCAACACAAGGTGACATGCACTAACTGCTCCTGCCAGACAAGTGAAGCCCCTCACTGGTGCCTTTCTTGAGTTATTACACACACACAAAGTATCACCCTTTGTTTTTAACTTTTTCAAAAGCTGAAATTTATCCTTGATTGGATCTTTTTCCATGTCAGTTAAACCAAAAAGTTATAGGCCTATGAGATTTTTTTTTGTCTATAAGTTAACTTACGTCCTAAGTTGCCCAAGTGGTTAAGGTGATTCTTGGAAAGATGATAGAACCATGTTAACGGGGATCGATTAGCCATAGCCAATCACATCACATGACAACATTTCATGTGGGGCCTGCACTCTGAAAATGTGAGCCCCATGCAATGCTGGCATGTGATCGGCTATGGCACTTAACCATGTCACTTAGCCGCTCCTTTGATCTCAACTCTGGTTCCTTGCCAACAAAAGAAAAAGAAAAAGTAGCTGAGTTATATAATACTATGTGAGTACTCGTCTTTGGGGTCATTGTTTCATTTTTCTTGAAATCTGGAAGCTTACCTCAATTCATAGAAAAAAGTTGCTTTTAAATTCACAGTAAAGTAAATAAATTATGAACTGATAAAGACGTAGATGGCACTAACTTTTGGCACCATTTCATGTTTTGGCCGTGATCGATAAAATATGACAAACATGACCAATTTACCTTTTTTGATGGGTTTGCACTTTTTGCCACCTGAAGAATTAGGTTGATTGAAAAAATCAGGTGCCATTTAAGTTCTCCCATGAAAAAACCAGGCACCTTGATCGAAACATACAAGGCACCTAATTTTTTGCAACAAATGGGTAAAACTGTAAAGACAGTAAATTAGTCTTTTTTTTAGAATCAGAGAATATTTATTTATAAAATTCAACACAGACGATGAGAAATCGTCTAGGGGATAATGGATTGCATGAGAAAAATAGGTGTTGCAGCTACATTAACAAAGGGTCCTAACAGACAGAACCCCAACCAAGAAATATCCTCCTTAGGCTAAACCTCTTGAGCAGAATGATATAATCAGACTGTATAGCTTAAAACACAGTATGAACCTCAGATTTTTTGTCGTTGAAAAGTCCTATCATTACGTTCCTTCCAAATCTGCCACCAAGCTGAAATGAGCCAGCACTTCCATGCCCAGCGCCATTCTTAGAGAAGTTCACTAACAGAGGTCCCAAGATCAGTGCCTTGAAGCAAGACGCTGAGTTTAGTTGTATTGTAAGGTTCAGACAAGCCGACTTGAACAGAGACTGGATGAAAGTGCAGAACCAGAATAGGTGCACTGCTGATTCTAAATCCTGTTCACACAACACGGATTTACAATATGAATACCCCATTTTTTTGAAATCGGTGCAGAGTATTGACGTGCACCCCCCATCGTATGAAACCAGGCCAAGAACTGAGCGCAGGGTA
The DNA here is from genome assembly GCF_984573655.1 of Nuphar pumila. Lineage (NCBI taxonomy): Eukaryota > Viridiplantae > Streptophyta > Magnoliopsida > Nymphaeales > Nymphaeaceae > Nuphar > Nuphar pumila. The sequence continues at coordinate 6,642,082 of NC_143263.1, read as the reverse complement.
AAGGCCCCACCCCCCAAATGAGCGCGGTGTGAAGGCTTCACCCTCTGAAATGATGCCTTTTGGAAAGAAATTCATACCCACCACCTCCAATCCCGAAGAGTAACAAGAGGCGACAGAGTACTCAATCAGGCGTGAGAAACCATTTAAAGGGTCTGAAACCCTCCGACTCGATCAGGAAACAGGCCTTAGCAGTAGCCTTCCAAACAGTAAATTAGTCATGTTTGTCATTTTTTAATTCGTGGTCAGTTATGGTATTGTGTACAATTGACATTGTGATCTTGATCTTCTATGGTTGATCCTGTTTAATTCATAAAAGAGAAAATATCTCGATACCTTTTTACTTTTCTTTTTGCATGTTAAGGAGTTCGTTGTTTCTCTAGACAAGAAGAAAACATGAAGCTTGAAAAAAGGGAAAGTATTTTTTATTTTCTCTTTCCTTTCACAGCAATGTCTCAACCAACTTGCTCCAATGAGAAGCCATTGGTGCCCACTTGCTACAAAACAAAAACAAAAGGGAAAAATAGACCTTTAAGCCTTTTTCTTTCTCAAATTCCAACTAATACCAAAATCCATCATTATCAACCATGAGAGGGAGAGAGATGTCCAGGTGGGTCAGGAAGTCTGGAGCTTTTAATGGGTCAGGACAAAGTCATGAACCCAAAATGTTTGGATCTGGTCAACTGTGGGCCTGCATCCAGGCAATGCTCATCTAAAGTAGACCAAAACTCACAACAAAATTCCTAAGTCTACAGTTTTAAATTTTCCTTTGATCTATCTCATGTGGTTTATGGGCTGGGATTGGATTTTAACCTGGTAAAAAGAATAATAATGAGTTGGATCTGAACATGAGCATACTGAACCCGGATCAAATTCATTTACCCGAAAAGCGATCAACGTTACTTAAAAGTGAAACTCAACAAAGCGTTGAGACCCACAAGCACAAACACAACAGCATAACATGAGAACACCAATAACACAAAGCAGAACACTCATAGAGGATCACAAACATCTATATGAGGATCGGTTTGTGGTCTATGATCAAGGTTAAGGTTGAACAGGACATCCCGAAAAGTAGCATCATTTCTGGCCATCCATATGAACCACCACACTGTATATAAAGAGAGAGAGAGAGAGAGAGAGAGAGAGAGAGAGAGAGAGAGAGAGAGAGAGAGTATGCTTCACTGCACCTACTTGTTGCGAAATGGACCAACAAAATTAACTTTTTTTTTTCTCCGTTGGAAAATTGACCAAACAATTTTAACACTTCAACCCCTAGAAATTGTAATGTATATATATATATACTGTACAGATGTATTTAGCATATTTGTTTACAGGAAATTATAATTTATCTTTGGTGATGCTGCTGGGTTGGACAGGTTGGGTCGGTTCGGGTCTATAAAAAGGTCCTTGTAGTAGACCCATATCTGGATCTGGGCTGGATAATGATTGGGTAATGACAAACTTGAAAACCACTACATGCTTGGACAAACACTCGCACTAGCCAGTTTTCATCTTGGATCAGATTCACATGTTTGATTCCAGCCAGAATAAAATGCGATGGATTTGAATTGGACAAATTAGATCTGTATCTTGGACCGGATTCACATGTTTGGATCTGGAAAAAATCCAGTCCAATGGATCTTAGTAGGTCCAAAAGGTCGATTTGAATGTGAAAGAGGATTAACAATTTTAGGCTTGCAGCCAACACTAAGGGCCAAAGACCGGGTTGGATTGGATCCAATTCATTTTCACATTGGGTGGGGTTAGGCCATACATTAATTGATGAAAACACATGAACAGTCCATAGAGATGACTGATATTTGCTCTTTTTGGGTGTCATTGTGCTGGTGATATTTGCTCTTTCCAGCTCCAGCCAGCCTCTACCCTTTTGTTGGTAGTGATGGCACTCTCCAGCAACCCTCATGTCAGCCCCACCATCCTATAGCCAACTGGTGCCTAGATTGCATCCCTATTTCTTGTTTAGTAAGAAATGGGTTTTGAATCATATGATTGCGACATGTAAGCAGTTTTTTCGTGGAAAAATCATATATTTTCACCTGTAAAATATGATCCAATGTTCAATTCTTAGTAAACAAATAACGTTGAATTCATCTGTATGGTCAGATTGAGCCCATACAAGTTGCACCTATGATTTCTAGTTCAATAGTTTCATACACCTCTTTCTCTCTCTTTATATATATATATATATATATATATATATATATATATATATATATATATATATATATATATATATATATATATATATATATATATATAATCCTACCCAATATAAAACCTCCTAAACCTAGGAAATAAGAAACATTTATCAGATTTTTTGTGTTTTTTTTTCAAATTCTAATCTTACAGATATGATCTATGTATTTTTTTATAGGAATCAGTTTTTGAAGCATTTGATTCCGATGCATGAATGTGTTTTTATAAGGTTTCAAAAATCAAAACCCTATAATTTTATAAATTTTGGAGGCTCCAAATACTAATTTTCATCCAAAATGCATGTTTCAAGTGTCAATTTCTAGTAAATTAATTATGCTGAACACATTTGTAAGGTCAGAATTTTGAAAAAACACAAAAATCTAATAAATGTTTTTTATTGGGTAGGTTTGGGAGGTTTTCTACTGGGTATATATATATATATATTATAAACATTTGTAGGTATAAATGCCTTTAGATTACCATGGAGCATATATGTTGTTCTGATCTAGTTGGACCTCATGGATGAATTCAGTATGGTCAAAATGCTAGGAATCAATATTTGAGTTGTGTTTTTATGAGCTAAAAACAAGATTTTAGGTGCTATATTTTTTCAACAAAAAATTTATTATTCTTTTTTAGTCATGAAATTCATCGGTTATACAGCCATCAAATTTTGAATCCTTGAAAAAAGTTGCACACATCTCGAGACCTAGTATTTTATAAATCGATCCCCACTAAATGGACCATATAGATTACATAGATTCATTAAGAAAAGAGATATTGCTCATTTTAACTCATTAATACTGTTTTCATGTCAACAAATTCCCACTTAAAGAGACATTTTTTATGACATTTAAACATGGACAAGCATCCTGCACTTTTGGTGTATTTATAGCATGCCCAAAGTCACCTACCAAATCAAAGTGTGTATAATTATTTTTTACCACAGAAATAACAAATCCATACCTAATCAATGATTAGTTGGGGGATTATTTCATGGATAATTTTTTAGAATATGTGATCCCCAATGAGCAGCTAATTTCCAAAGCCTCATTATTGGAGAAGTTAAGATAATAATGCACACATGCTGGCTAAAACTTACCAATCAAACCTTCACTACAAAGACTTGTGTTAGAGACATCAATGAGTTAGATGACACCACATTACACTGCTACAACATGGATGGCAAGACTACAACTATGTTTAGACTGCCTCATGATTGGGGGTGGGCAACGGGCCGGGAGGCCGATGGTCAACCCGGCTCGCCATGGGCCGGGTTTGGGCCAAGATTTTTAGGCCTGAGCCTGTTAGGTACCGGGCCGAAACCCAGGGGACTACCAGCCGGTTGAATGAGCCTGAGTTATTTATTAATTTTTTAATAATATAAAATTTTAAAAAATTAACTATTGCATAATAACTTGGTAACTTATTATTTACCTAATTAGTTGCATTAATTTTATGAAAACTAGAAAGATAATTAGTTGGATACATGAGAAGTTGAGAACTTGTTAATTATTACTATTTACAAATGGATTTGGGTCAGGCCAAGACAGACCCATCCTGACACGCTTCACATTGACTCGTTGGGCCAGGCCATGGACTACTCTTCAAACCCGAGTCAGTTAAGAATCGGGCCAAAACCCGGCTCGTTAGTGAATGGGCTGGGCCAGGCTGCACTTAAAGCCTGGCGAGCCAAGCTCTAAACGGCCCACCCTTACTCATGATCTTAGTAAAACTAAGTACACCAATGACAATAAATGTCTGTTAGAGAGAGAGAGCCAATTAAGTGTGAAATGCTCGCATCAAAGACAACGAATCAATCGATGCATGCATCCACTAGGCTTAGGGATATCAACTGATCAGATTTTATCTGATATCTGAATGAATCTGACTCCATTTACTCAGATTTGGTAAACCAAAACCATATCCGATTATGATCAGATGCAGACATGTTTTTGACTTTTTGCTGCTAAAATCTGATGAATAACTAATTTTGATGGACATCCGAATCTGATTATGTATAGAAAAATTGGATTTGGTATGAGCTTTTCACTATGAGTTATCTAAATCTGTTTAGCTAACAACCTATTAGTCAGATTGGGTATTAGCAAGCCGAATTCGAACCGTTTACACTGCTAACTGTGCTAACAAGTGTTCATATATATACTTGCATCTAGGTTGTCATGATCTACGTGTGAAAAGTGCATGCTGAGGTTAGGGATGCAAACAGATCTGATACAGATACAGGGCAGCTAAATACATGGGGAGTTGGATCCAGAGCAGCCAAAAATTGCAAAACCTCCAACCTGGATCAGACCATTTGCCTCCCGAGTAGAAGTGAATGTACCAACAAAGTCATTGTTGATTAATTACCAAGTTTTTAGAGGAAATCCATGTTATGAAAAAAGCAATTAAGTGCAAATGTCATATTAATCCTCTCCTTAAGTAGCCTTTAAAGAGATCGACGTGCTCGCGGCAAATAAGAACATCCAGCCGAGTTAGGGTTAACATATTGGAGAGCTCCAACCACACTGCAGTACATATCATGAGATTGTTCAGTGGCATCCCTGAAAAGGCAGACAGGCGGGTGGAGGTCGCCATGGGTGTGAACATAGGTTCGGCATCAAGCGTATTGGTCTACAGAAACCGTTCAAAAATCTATTTTTTCTAAAATAAGTGCAGGCCTCAAGAGGAGCAAATGCCTTGAAGACCCAAAAAATAATGTAAAACACCATGATCCTTAAGTGCAAGTCGGACACCCAAATATATGATAAAAGACTTAACTACAGCTGGAGAACTTCCTATAACAAGAATATGGTCCACATATACCAAAACAGATAAACAAAGACGGCCTCGAAAGAGAATAAACAACAAAAGATCAATGTGGGAGGCATGAAACCCATGTATAATGAGAGCCTGGATAAGTTTCTGAAACCATGCCCGGTGAGGCTGACATAAGCCATATAGAGCCTTATGCAGTTTATAGACATGACGTGGATTATGAAGATCCCACGATATTCATTACGCAGATTCAAGAAATTCAGATCTCTTGCAACATCATGTGACACACCAGAGTGGAGGAGCGATGCATCGCTATTATTTCCCGGAACAAAATCAGATGAATAAACATGAGGCAGTTCACTGTCAACCTGATGTTATCTAAACACATAGCACGTTTCGGTAGTGTGACCTCCCTTGTCACATGATTTGTTGGTTGTACCATTGACCCGAATTCTGTTGATTTTCATAACCCTTGTTATTTTGTTAACCACGACCTGATTTTTGCTGAAAATGTCCTTGTTCAGAACGACCTTGATTTCTTTCTTGGTTGTAGCAATTGAGCCTCTTCAAACAATAATAGGTGGTGCAGTTCACTAATGGTGATGGACTCCATGCAAGTTGTTACTGATATGCAAAACAAAGAATATTCATGCGGTAACCCCTGAGGGCGTACATCACCAATAGTGATCTGTCTCCAACCAGTTTGGTGGCTATGGCCAGTTGATGACCGATCAACTTCGCTCTTAATTTGGATGTAGTCTTTGATATAGACTTGTCACCCTTACGCATGGTCTATACAATTGACCTTTTAACTGCATGATTTTTTATCGAGCGTGGGCAACATACCCCTCTCTCAAGGCTTTCCAAACATCAAAAGAAGTTCTTAAACCGATTACCTACGTGTGCACAAGTTTGGCAAGAGATGAGATAATCTAGCTTAACAAAGTCTGATATCTTCTTTTCCATGTGATATACTCAGGATTCAAAATATACTCAGGATTCAATTTATGAGCATCATCGTGAGTAGTGTATTGATTTGGACAGGGATTCGATATATCTATGAACCCTTCCATATAATGCGAGATAAGAAGATAGAGTGAATTGAGACTCTCATAACATGTAATTTTCGGCAGTTAATTGTGTGGAGAGCAAATATTGGAGAAAGCTGGGAGAAGGTAATGCTGACGATGAATAACTTATCCCAGAAGCCGATGACCCCATCACAAAAATGTTCAAGTGGGCTAAACAGATCAAGCGAGCAGGCTGGAACCGGGAAGACCCTTGCTAAGATGACTGCCCAAGAGAGCACTATGATACCATAAAGAAATCAACGTGTTCGTGTCAAATAAGAACACAACAAGAGGTCGATTTTTAGCAAAGAGAGAGATCTCTCACACACGTCAGGAAGGAAAGTCACTCATGCGTACACACACACACAAACACAAAACATTTTTAAATGTGATTCTATCTGAAATGACCTACATGACATCCATGATGCGATCTCTCTATTCAACCTGAGATAGAGGCTCTCCATTTATAGAGAAGCTTACAAGGCTGAGATCAAAGTGTGAGAGGTGTTTTGGAAAAACCGTGTTACATAAGGAGACTGTTTGGATTCCAAACTTATCAGCAATGGAAGTCTCACAACCCTGGACTTCCTTGCTGGACTTGGTTTCCAAGGTGAACCTGTCATCTTGAGATGTTGAACTCGAGTGGAGTATGATAGGTAGACCGGAACCATGACCTGGAGTTGGATCACATCATGGATTCGCTGGTTCATATGTCTTGACAACCTTCAAAATAAGAGTACATTTGGACATCACATGACACAAAGTAAGTTCACGCACAATAGTAATCGGTTTATAAGATTGGTTGCAAATTATTGGGGTCATTCACAAGTTTTTTCCTACTATGGTGATCAAATGTACTATTAGGCTATTCTTACTTTAGGGTTCAATAGTGTCACATAGACTCGTTTTTTTTAATCCCTGTGCCCTTGGTGACACGACTAGACACGCTATGACACATTGACATTGGACATGGGCCTGAACATATATTATTTTTATTATAATAAATTTTAACAATATTTCAAAAATTGCATTTTTATGTGTCAAATATCAAGAAATATTATATATATATATATATTTTACCATGATAGCATTTGCTATCCTCGTGGGTAAGGAACCCCCCAGTTGAAACATATAGGGAGAGGTTGTTTTCACTAAAACAGAATAGTTTTTGGACGTAAAAAAATATGTTGCTCCAAGGGGGTTGTCGTAGTGGGGTGGGGCCTTGGCTGTTAGACGGGCAATCAAGGTTCAATTCTCATAGGCATCGCCCCCTCTGCGCATGCCAACGCGTAGCATATATAGGCCCTGGGGGCAGGGGTCCTAGTCTCAGAGTACGATGACCATAGATATGACAGGCTGAGCCAGTGCATTCAGGTCTTCATGTCGAGTGCAGTTTCTTCGGGTTATAAATTTAAAAAAAGGTAAAAACTAAATTTTTTTTGAGGTTTAAAAAATTGATACATTGTGGGCAGTTGATTTTTCAACTCTCATAAAATGTGATACATATCTCAGAAAAAACATGATTTAAAGGCTAGTTTGTACTAAACATAATATATATGTAGATCATGTCTATAGGGCCAGATGTGCAAAAAAACTTGATTTATTTTTAAAAAGTATATTTTTTCACTAGAGGTAGCTTACGGTACCAAACATTACCCCTATATAACATTGTTTATTTACTAAAGATAGTGGTTTACATCGAATCAATTTAATTAGCAAAATTGATTTTTTTATTTATTGTCAAGTTGTTGTGCTATATGAGCTAGTGATATTTTATTGCTCTAAAGAACATTTAAATCTGAAAAGTGACTCAATTAAAACATTTTTTCTATTGATCAAGTGTTACAAAATAGGAAGTGAACCCCTAGCTTTATACATGTTTTTTTAAAGCAATTTAAGATGGTTTAGTAGATAATGCTGTTCTAGACTTACACTCTACTCTTTCCTGCGAGCTACAAGCATACGAACAAGGAATCAGACCAATTTCGGCCATCCAATCTCGCAAAATCAAGGATGCACAAAAAAGTAGCAACATTTTTTGACAGCTGCTACTAGATTGTGAACCTAGATTTTTAATTAGAGTGACACAAAAATGCTATTTAGTTTTTTTTGTTTTTTTTTTGTGATTCTAACTCCAAATATGTGTTCGTAATGGTTGATTTACTAGGAATCGACACACGGATCATGTGTTTCATTAAAAAAGATACTTGAAACTTAAAAAATTTACAAAGATTTTAAACTATTGATTTTTTTTAACCTTATGAGAACTCACATATGTATCACAATCGAACACTTTAAGAGCTGATGCCTATAAAATCAAGTATTAGATCACATCTGTACGATTATAAATAAAAAAAAAGCTGAAAATCCCATTTAGCATGTTTGCATCATGAAACCAAGCTAAATGTGGTTTTCAGCTTTTTTGGTGTTTTTTTCGTGACTTTGACCTCATAGATGTGTTCAATATAATCAATTTACTAAGAGTGAACATCGGGATCATGTGTTTTCGACCAAAAAAAAAAAAAAACATACCAAGATCCTAAAAAAAATTTACAAAAATTTACCGATCCTTAATTTTTTGAAGCTTATAAAATCAAGTATGTAGATCATATATGTAGTAATAATTTAAAAATAAAACAAAAAAATCTCGATAAACCCATTTATAACGTTTGCATCACTCATATCGAGTTTACTAAATATAATGGCGTTTTTGATAAATACTACGACTTTGGATAGAAAGAAAAAATCTAGAAAAAAATAGGTGGTGAGCTGGCAGGAAGGGGAGGAGATATGTCCCGGTCATCATTTCATTCCTACGCCCAAACAGAACGTGGATGACAGCTCCGGCTTGGTCAGAGTCTCGTCAACCCACCGGACGGAATATCCTTCTCCGTTACCCCTGCTTAGTTGGCAGGACGTCGATTTTTTAAAGGTTTTTGGCGAATGGGCCAGCTGGAACGGCACTCTGCACATGGCCAGCTGCCCGCTTGCTGATTCTCCAGCGTGTTAGAGAGAGAATACTTTTTTGTTCCTAATCTACCCCTTCCACCCCCCCCCCTCCCTAACTTCTGAAAATTATATTTTAAGAAAGACTTAGTAGAAAAATAAGGACCTTTGTAAATCAAGCAAATAGATTATGCAAAAATTCCATATTTATGCTCCTATGAAGCGTATTTCTCAGGCAGTGGCAAAAGTTGTAAATTGTATGAAAATGAAGGGCGATGTATCAGACGGTTCGGAATAGTGTGAATACCGTTAAGATTGAGGGTAGTTTCGACCTAACGGATTCCATCGGGGCAATTCGAAGGAAGTATTTTTTTTACCTGCGCGGGGAATTGACTAAGTTTGAATTGAGGGTAATTACGTCATTTTATTGCAAACAAATCGTTCTCGGGTCGCAGACCTTGACAGTGGGGGAGGGGAAGGCGCGCTTTGTAGTTTGATAAACAAACTAAATGTCAAAACTACCCCTCGCGGTACTCTCGACTTTTCTGTGGTTTTTTTCATAGGACGAAAATACCCACAACAGATGCCCCGTGTGTGCCAGATCCCTGCACTATGCAAGGGTATTTTTGACATTTCAGGGGGTTGAAAAATCCTTCCCGGGTTCGGACCCTGATTGAACGCACCAGGAGCACAAAAATGTTACCAAGAAAAGTCCAGTCTTTCAGAAAAGGACGAATACGCCCATGCCGTCCCATCCCGTTTCTTGAGCAAATGACTAAACCACCCTAAAGCAGTCACCGCAAATCAAGCTACGAATTGCATATATGTGGAAGACAATAAAATCTCCTCCAGGAATATTTTAGTCATTATCCGAGAGGCCAGCTTCGAATCATCTTGTCTGATATATGCACAGTACACTGACACACACGCACGCGAAGGGAGGGGCATTCTGGTAATCTAAGGGACGAGCGAATCGATTCGACTCGAGATTCGTATCGGAATTTTCCGGATCGGATCAATCGGGGAGCCCCGTCAACGTGGAAGGCAAACCCCATCGTCGCCTAATAAACTTTGTTTGCAGGAAAAGACGAACATGTCCCTCGAGTTGACAATGGAAAACTACCGCGAGGGATACCTTCGTCATTATGAATTTACTAAGGGAGATGAGGGTTTTTTCCCCAAAAATAACTCAAAAGGGTAAAAATATAATTAATTTGAATATTTAATAAATTAGATGGAGGACAGAGAGAGAGAGGAGACTGGTCTCTGTGAAGTAGCAGAAGCGAGACCGCTCTCCCTCTTTTTCTGTTTTTCATTTTTTGATTTTGTTGTTCGTTGCATTTTTTGGTTTTCTATAGATACTCAATTTCCTCCCATTTCTCTTTTTTTCCCCTTCTCTCCTTTTCTCTGGTTTAGCCTCCTTTGGTTTCTCTCTCTACTCGGACTGGTACTCTCTCTCTCTCTCTCGGAGGCGTCGGGCTAAATCTTCGTCCTCGTCGTCTCTCTCGCACTACAGATTCTTGATCTGAGGAGAGAGAGGTTTTCTCTTTCCTGAGAGAAGTTTGGATTTTGTTTTTGCTTAATTTGGTTCATTGTCGTGGGGGGAGAGGGTTGAGATGTCGCACTCCGGTGACCAGAGACCACGACGGCCGCCGGCAAACCAGAGGAGGGCGACGACTCCGCCGCCACCACCGCCACCGAGGGAGCTGGGCCTCGAAGCCCTACCGGACGACTTCCGCGTCGCGCTCTCCAACAAGCCCAACTCCGTTGACCTCAGCCTCGGCTCACCGGTGTCCCCACTCCTGACGCATTCCCACCCCGGCGGCGGCGCCACCACCAGCTCTTCTGGCTCCTCCGGAGCCCCACCTCCCAGGAAGGCCAGCAACAGCAACTCCGGCGAGCTCTCCGCCGGGAGCAGTGGCAGCTCCGGCGGTGGCGGTGGCAGCAGCCCTACTGCTGAGAGCGTGCGCAACTCCGGTAGATCTGTTCGGACGGGGAACATCTTCGGAGCTGCTACGGCAGCGGATACCCCGCCGGAGTTGGCCTGCGCAAGGAGGCAGGTCGGTCCAGCGGCGACTGGGCTGCTGATCCAGTCGGGGAATCCAGTGAGGAGCAGCTCACCGGTGACACCGGCGAAGATGGGGCGAAGCGACGTGCTGGGTTCTGGGATGGGGAATTATGGGCATGGAAGCGTAATGCGGGGTGGTGGGAGGCACGGTGACTCTCCGAGGTCGGGGAATATCCAGCTTTCCAGGGAATCGGTGATGGTGCGGCAGGCAATCGAAAGTGGCGACCCGGAGGAGGTGAAGAAGGCAGGGAACGAGCAGTACAAGAAGGGGCATTTCGCGGAGGCGCTGTGCCTCTATGACCAGGCGATAGAGATCTCGCCGGAGAATGCTGCTTGCCGGAGTAACCGGGCAGCAGCGCTCGCAGCGCTGGGGAGGTTGATGGAGGCAATCCGTGAGTGCGAGGAGGTGATCCGACTGGATCCAAACTATGGGAGGGCGCACCAGAGGCTGGTCGCATGGTATCTCAGGTGAATTTTTTTTCTCTGTTCTGGTTATTTCTTGATTTTTTTCTTTAATTGGTCCAGATAAGTAATTGAATGTTTCTTTCTTTTCTTCCTATAGAAAGAATTAATCCATCTTTATTTCTTGAATACTCAATGTTTTGGTAAGAGTTTTGTGCTTTGTCGCTGCAAATCTTGTCGTTTATAGTGTTTTTGGTGGTACTCACAGTTGGAGAAATATGTATTTGAGCATTAAAATTATTTATATCTTTACTGTAGGAATTGTGTTATGGTTAACTCATAAGTTTTGTTGGGAGAATTGTCGATCCTGGATCGAGTCTTTTATGTGAAATATGTTTTGTTTATTCTGTGCACGTCCAGTCATTTGCCGGATGTCAACCTCTTTTTGTTTCATGATTTAGTTAAAGTGCACTGGTTTTGCTATTGTTCTTGTTTAAACACAATCATTTGAATTTGATTCTAGGAATTTGGTTTCGTAATTGTGTTTTATAAGATGGACTGATTTTTAATAATTTCCTTCCACTGCTCTGGATCTAAGTTTGCCAATTGGTTTGATTGATTTCAAATAGCAGTATGTTGCTGTTATAGGTTGAAATTATCTCTGTCATTTAGCTGTTCTCGCTGGTTTCAATTCATGGTCATGGCTTTATTATTGGTGCTCATGTCTTTTGTTGAAATTTTCTATAACTTCAGCTGAGATTGGTTCGGAAGTTCTGGTTCCAGGCTCTCGCTATTGAGTTGCTTGAGTAAGTCTGGTTTTCATTAATCTTTCCTTGTTGAGCATGGTGGTTGATTGATATTGTGATGGGGCCTTCTTCCTCCTAGTCGATTTGTTTCTTTTTTAATACATGACTTTAGCTTCATTTTTTAATGCAGTTCATCTGGACTTTTTATCCGGTTTGCTTTTGGGCAGTGAATTTTATCATTCTTAGCCGTTTTGAATGGATTTTGCTTACAATAGCTTATGGCTTCATACCCTGCGCCTCGTGCTTTTGTTTTCTGAAACGTCTACGTAATTGCAACATTTGTTTTGCTTGAAGTGTTTATTAATTGCATTAAGACTATTCTAGTATGTGGGTCAATTTGTTTATTTTATGTTATTCCTTATGCAGATTAGGACAAGTGGAAAATGCAAGAAGTCATCTTTATTATTTTGGTCATCAACCAGACCCAGGGGAGCTGCAAAAACTGCAGACCATAGAGAGGCATCTAAACAGATGTGCTGATGCCCAGAAAATTGGTGACTGGAAGAGTGCTTTGCGAGAAGGCGAAGCAGCCATTGCTGCTGGAGCAGAGTCTTCTCCTCAAGTAAAATTCTCTCTAGAATGATATTTCAAATAATTTTCCCATAGAAACAAAGAAACGGTGTATTTATATGAAACATGTTGTATTTGCAGCTATTTGCATCCAGAGCTGAAGCTCTGCTCAAACTTCATCGTCTGGATGAAGCAGATTCAGCTCTATCTAGTATACCCAAGTTTGAATCACCCCCAGCTTCCTGTTCGCAGACCAAGTTCTTTGGGATGAGTGGTGATTCTTACCTGTTTTTTGTCTGTGCACAGATCGAGATGTCATTAGGAAGGTGTGTTTTAGATCATAAGCTCTTGCTTTAGTTTTATGATTCCCAGTGTTTAGAGCACATTGTATATCTGTTGCAGGTTCGAGAATGCTGTTTCAGCTGCTGAAAAAGCTGGGCATTTGGATCCGCAAAGCCATGAAATTTCAGTAGTGTTGAGCAAGGTGAGAGCTGTGGCCAGAGTTCGAGCAAGAGGGAATGATCTTTTCAATGCTGGAAAGTTTGCTGAGGCCTGCTCGGCGTATGGTGAAGGTTTGGAGTATGATCCATCCAATCCTGTCCTATACTGCAACAGAGCAGCTTGTAGGTCAAAGCTTGGGCAGTGGGAACGGTCAATTGATGATTGTAATCAAGCTTTGAGAATTCAGCCCAATTACACCAAAGCCCTTCTTCGACGAGCTGCTTCCAACAGCAAGGTATTTTCTTGTCTTCTATTATTTGCCTGTTCTCTCTTTTGTACATTGTTTGGAACAAGAGATCAGCTCCAAGTCATCGCAAGTTCAGTGGATTGCTATTGGGATATTTGGATTGTTTCATCTTGAAACACTTAAGGACTTGACTGCTTAGTAATTTCTCCATCATTAGTTAGAGACCAGTGTTATCTTCCACCTAAAGATACTAGGGCAGCTTTGAGTGACTGCATGCATACTATCTTGGTTGAGTAGTTCATTCTGTCTATAGTACTGAAATGCTGCATCACTTGCATGATTACGAGTCAAGTTTGATGGTGATGCATTCATGGGGTCTGGTTGTGTGGGTTGCAGTTGGAGCGATGGTTGGAAGCAGTTCAGGATTATGAAGTTTTGAGGAAAGAATTGCCAGATGACAGTGAGGTAGCAGAAGCATTGTTTTATGCCCAAGTTGCACTGAAAAAGTCGAGAGGTGAGGAAGTCTGCAACATGAAATTTGGAGGTGAAGTGGAAGAGATTTCTGACACTGATCAATTCAGATCAGTGATTTCTTCACCTGGTAGGTGTGCTTTGCATCATACATATTTTACACAATTCCTTCTTCCTTGTTTACTAGGATATGAACATCGTAATCTCTAAACTTTTGAATGATTAGTAATATCTTTAAGCTATGGATGAACATCCAAATGAAGCTTATGTCATAGTTCTTCTGACAGGCAGCTTTCTTGGTTGTTGTTAAGTAAATATTTTTTAAGTCTGTTAATGGACTTTGAACACTGCTTCACTTGACAAACTGGGAAAATCTAGGGGCATAAATCAGAACTTCTTAACTGAACTAAGATGCCCTACATGTAATTTGAGCTCTTTTAGCGCAAATTTCTGAACAATCATGTGGTGTATCGTCTGAAAGTTTATGTTTGTACTTGGAAGGCTAGTATTCATATCAGTAACAAAAAAGGTATCCCACCAAATAATGTGGAACTCTAATTTGCAATAGTTCTTATTGACTTTTTTGGTGAATATGAATGAAGAAAACAGAATAACTTGTTTTTGTTTTTGTACGAATCTGCAATGAAATTCTTTACCTTGAAACATTAGGATTATATACCTCTCTGATAATCTGTCAGCAATTAACTGATTGCAAGTTTCCCTGAGATAAAAGTTTTCTGATGCCTTTGGGAAACTTGAATCAAGAGCTGTCAGAATTTTCCCACCTCCTTTAAGTTTTTTACTATTTCAAAATGATCCAAAGAAATTAGTGTTAGCTTGAATTTCTGATCTATTTTTTTCTCAACATCAAAACGATGGCTAGACAAAGCATAAAATTGTTCAACAGGTATCATCGTGCAGCATGCTTATTGTCATGACATGTATTCCCTTTTCAACTCATTTCCAGGAGTTTCAGTGGTGCATTTCAAGGGACGCTTAAACCAGCAATCTGAGCAGATGTCTCCATTTGTGGGCACACTTTGTGTTCGGTACCCATCTGTTAATTTCCTCAAGGTAGGTTGAAAGCCCTGTAAGAGACTCTCAAAAAGCAGAGCTTGTGCATGTTCATGGTTGATCTCCTTTTATGCAGTGCTACATAGTTTCTGTTGAGTTCCCTATCTTGTTTCAGGATTTCAATTTTTCTTGCTTACTATGTTATTGTCTTCATGCAATAAAGGTGGATGTTGATGAGAGTCCAGCAGTTGCCAGATCAGAGAATGTGAGGGTCGTTCCTACCTTCAAAATCTACAAGAACGGAAGCAGAGTGAAGGAAATGGTCTGCCCAAGCCAGCAGGTATTGGAGTATTCGGTCCGGCATTACAGTCTCTAGAAAATTCACTCATTTATTTTTCATTCTTCCCCTCATCCCTTGGCAAAATTCTTAAGTTATACATCTTGTCACAAGCGCAGCTAGATGCTCAATAATTCTTAGATTCAAGGCCAGAACTGAAAGATCAAGATTTTCCATTCAGCCTTACCGTTCTTTTCATTTCACTCCCACTGCGTTTATTTTTTCACCTTGTCCGTTTTTCTTTTCTTTTCCATGAGATCAGCGCTTATCCTTGTGCCCACTCATCATCTTGAGAAGTTGAGTGAGACTATGTACCATTACTTGGCTGTAGAGAGAGAGAGAGAGAGAGAGAGAGAGAGATTGGTTGGTTGGTTGGTGGAGAAATGTGTACATGTATATATTGATATACATATTGAAATCCATGATAAATTTAATTCTGCTATTCAAAATTTTGTTTGTTTATTGAGTGCTGGCCAGTGAAGAGGATGATGATATGTTGCAGCAGCAGCTGCAAATCCTATGAAATAAAAAAAGTTTTGAGATTTCTCTGCCATCTTTCATCTGTTTGGTGTTTGCGGTCCCTATTGGTGTTCTTTTTGCCTTTTTTCTCATATGGGGGTGTGTCTGTATAGGCATCGTTTTCTACCATGCCCAGACCGTCCAAGGTCCTTCTGCAGTTATAGTTTTCAACCGCAGAACAGTCACAGCAGGTCTCATTCTTTATTCAAACTTGGCTTTAACGGCTATATTCTGCCTTCTGGTCAACACACTGCTGCCATAAACCAATGCTTTTACGAAAATGACCTTAGTCGGTGCTTAGATGACTCACCTAGGGTGGCCTCAGTGTGATGGGCCTTGGTGGGACCCACGTTGCCAAACCAGCCTATTTAACTCGCATAACTGAGTTATGGATTGTGGAGGACTAGCTAGACCTTGAGACTTGTAGATGAGGCTAAATTCTCTGTTCAACATGCAATTCAACCGACCTTGATGGGGGACTAATGTTGATTGGTATTCCATCTCATGCCCCTGGTCGGTAAACTGCGAACCCAGAACTATGTGACCTCCACCACCTTGGGGACAAGGTTGAGTGGTAGCTGAATGAGATATCATCCAGTATCATTTTTTTCATTGAAAATACATGATCCAGGTGTGGATTTTTTGTAAATCGATCATGCCCAACATATTTATAGGCTCAAAACTGCAAAAAATACACCAAAAGAGCATACAAACCCATCAAGCATGTATCGCAAACACCTACTCTCTCTCTATGGGAGTGTCCAACCAATGACGATCAGAAAACTCTCCTCCAATGCTTGAGAATCTCATTGATTGGATCTCATATATTTGTTATTTATAATTTATTTAGTAATATATATGCTTTACATGAAACTTTACTGACATATAGGCATGTTTTTCCAAACATGAAAAATCCATAGCCCACAATGTATTTAAGAACTTTACTATACAAAGTATTGTGGGTCGTTGATTTTTAGTGCTTTAAAAAATGCTTCTTAACATTAAAAATTTATAATCCAAAACATGTTGCTCACTAAATGAATCATAAAAATCCATTATATAAAGTTTGATCAATGAAAATCTTGATCGTTAGAGAAGAAAGATTGTCCATTTCTATCAGCAGTAGAGTTTGGACCTTCTTTTGGTTGAAGGGTCCTCCTTTCCTATATATATTGGTCACTAGAATATGAGAAATAATGTGTGAACCATGTTTTTCATGATCCTTTTTATTTTTCCTTGAATCTATCAGTACAAATGTGATCTACATTCTTGGTTTTATAAGAGCCCGCTCTTGAATCTTGATTTTGATGCATAAATCAGATTTTTTAAAATATATAAAATTAATGGTTGATAATCTTCACAAATATTCAAGCATTCAAAAATCACATTTTTCATCGAAAATACACTATCCAATGATTGATTCCTAGCAAATTCATCATGCCAAGCACATCCATGTGGTTGGATTTGCAAAAAAAAGTGTTGAAAATATACCGATATTTCTAGTTCTCATATATATATATATATATATATATATATATATATATATAGAGAGAGAGAGAGAGAGAGATGTTCTAGTTAGGCTCCATTTTTTGTTAGGTCCCAAATTAGGTATTGTCTAGAAACGTGGTTGTATATGTTTTTTTATTGAATTTGAACCTCTAGAGGTGTTCACAATTGTTTAGTTGATTCTTCACTTTAAAAAACACATATATGCATGAAAAATACCTAATTAAATGCATGTTAATTACTAAGTAAATTATGATGAAGACATCTATTGATTTAGATTAAGCAAAAATCACTTGCATGTTTGTTTTTGGCCGGGACCGGGACTTAACTTGGAGCCTAACTAAGAAAAAAAAATCTTATATATATAAGTTTTAGACCGTCCCCGACTCTTTTAAAAAACATATTTGTGTGTGTTTTTTAATTAGTTTAAACATTTTTTAGGTTTACGTGTTTCTAGCTCCATAAAAATAATTTTATATTACTCTAAAAACTTGATTAACTAAAAATCAAGATTTCTTGTTAAATTTATTTTATTCAAAGTATGGTTCTTAGTGAATATGTAATGAGACACATTTATAGGTTTGGATTAAGTAAAAAAACACATATAGGTGCATTTTTTAAAGGCCTTGAAATGATTTGAGAGATAAAATGTCTAGAACAACACATTCTCTCTCTCTCTCTCTCTATATATATATATATATATATATATAAAACGAAACCTAAATTAATCATGCTATTGGATTTTCAATGTTTTTTTCAAAATTTTGACAATACAAATGTGATATATATATTTGTTTTTATAAGAATAACTTATTGGAGAATTTGATTAGGATGCATGGATAGATTTTTATAAGGTTTCAAAAATCAATGACTTGAAAATTTTATAAATTCTGCAAAGCTCCAAATAAGCTGTTTTCCCATCCAAAATGTATGAACCAACCATCTCAATCATGCCGAAAATGTCTTTAAGTTAGAATTTTGAAAAAAAAAATACCGAAAATCTAGTAGCATATATTTAGCACATGACTATTATATATATATAGAGAGAGAGTAATGGGTCTGTGCTGAACCCATTTAGTGTTAAATTGGGGTTTTCAGCTTCTCCGATGCTTTTTATGCGGTTTCAGCCTTATAAATGTGTTGGGCATGATAGATTTACTAAGAATCCACTTGGATCATGTCTTTTCGATGAAAAAAAATGATGATTGGTGCCAGAATTTTCTTTTAAAAATTTTGGACAGTTGATTTTTTGAACTTTATAAAAACCCACCCATGTGTTGGAATCAAACTATTCAAGATCACTATATCTGTACGGTTATAATTTAAAAATAAAATAAAAAATTCTTAAAACCCTATTTAACACGCAGTTTAGCATCTACTCATTACTCTCTCTCTCTCTCTCTCTCTCTATATATATATATATAAGAAAGAGAGAGAGAGGAGGAGGTGTTTTGGTGGTCTGATTGTGTCAGAGACAGCGGGTACAGTTTTTAAATAAATGAGGCTTGTAGCAGTCGTGGGTGGTGGGTGCATTGAGTGTGATGGGTTGGGAATACTTGAGATTTAATGTCCTTTTGGAGACCAACCCCCCTTGTTAATTATTCGTGTTTGTTTGTTTGTTTTGTTTTTCAATTATTGTTTATTCATTTATTTATTTTCTGAGGGTCCCGTACCTTGGATTGAATTCAATGTTTACTGTAGTTGGTATTGACACGATGCTTTAATCTTTAACAGTTAAAAAAGACAATTACTCTCTCTCTCTCTCTCATATTTTACACTGCACATGCTGGGCATCTTTGTCTGCTGGTTGGGTAGTGGCTAAGGGTGTGTTTGAGCATCCCCTAGTGATCTGGGCTGGAGCTTTTAGGTGACTGATCAATGATCAAAAACTGTACTAGCATTGTTGCTTGATTATTCATGACAGTTAAAAGAAGTGGTGATTGCTGCTACATATTCCTAAGGTGTCAAGCCGTTCTGGGTGGGTTTGTAGCCAATATTGGATGATCAACTGCACCTGATCACCTTGGCAATTAGCTCCCTTGTCCATTAAGGTGCTGTCATCTGGGAGTAGGGATGCAAATGGGTCGGATCCATGGTGAAGGTTTTGCAATTTTTGGCTGTTTCTGTCCTTTCTGATCTGATTCCAATCTGAATTCCCATACATTTAGCTGTTCCGGATCAGAACCATTTGCATCCGCATTTGGGAGAGCACCAATAATCATGCGTCATCTTAACCATGTGCTAGGGCAGGTAAACAAGCCGAACAAGCCCAACTTGGGCAGTTTAGGCTTTGCTTGTTAAGGGTACAACCCTGCTCTTCATGAACCGAGTCAATCATGAGCTGACTTGTTTTCTTAAAAAAAATTGGTTTTTTTAAGTATTTTTTAAAGCTTGATAAATTTTAAATTATATATATATAATATGTAAAATGAGCCTATGCTAGCCAAGCCGAGCCGAGCCAAGCCGAACCAAGAAGGCCATTGAGACCCATGGCGTAGGAGAAGATCTTGGGCTTTTAGAATACTTAATTAGCCATTGAGACAAATGATAGTCATATAATAAACTTTTAACCAAATTGTTGGCCCCATATTGATATTTCTGTTTATCATATTTTTTTATCCATACCATAGATTGGAAGGTTCATGTAGGAAGACAGAATGAAAAAGGGAAAATTATTACGGACGGAGCGGATCCTTCGAATGTTGAACAAGTATCTAAGAGATTCACTTAAAAAAAATGGGACCAATCCCCCCATTGCGTATTGGTACTTATCGGGTATAAAATAAATCTGCTTCTCTTTGTTCCTGCGAACAGAACGGAATCGTTCCATTATTACTATCACCAGCGGCACGTAATAAATGTGAACCCTTGCACAGAGATAATCCACTGAATGAGGTCCATAGCATAGTCTTTTTCAATGTGATAAAGTTACATAGTGTCTATTTTTCTTTGATGAAGGGGTATTTTCATGGGTTTGCCTTGGTATCGTGTTCATACTGTCGTATTGAATGATCCTGGTCGCTTGCTTTCTGTCCATATAATGCATACAGGCTCTATACGAATTAGCTGTTGGACCCATGGCGTAGTAGAAGCCCAAGAGAAAGAGGTCTTTTTGTGATCTTTCAGTAGGAGGTCCAAGGCATGCTCCTGCAGGGTTAGGCAGTCAGCAGAGGAGGGCGATCAGGTGCGAAGTGATTTTACACTTTGAGTGTGCTGCTGTATCTGATCTATTGTTGGACCCTACAGCTGACAGGCTGTATCTTAAAGATGAAGGGTGATCAGGTGCAGCAGCACACAAAAAGTGCACGATCACATTGCACCTGATCCTTACACTCATTCCCACGCAAAAGCACTTATGACAATCACTATGATTGCTTCTATAATGGAGAATGTGCAACCACATCGTTTGTTTTACAAATCAGACCCTACAAATGTGATTCCTATAGATTATTCAGCAGAAACCATAATTAGATTAGAATATTTTTAATACATATTTATAAAAGAATGTCAAAATCAATGGTTCACATTGCATCTAAATTTTAAAGTAAAGAAAATCAAGTTTTCTCGTTGAAAGAGTCTGAACCAAAGCATGGTTTTTAGTAAACAAGCAATGATGAATACACCTGTGGATTTATATCAAGTACAAACCATGTTTGAAAACTAGAACTGTCTACCTACAGTGTCATCTTACCTCTCATGGAATACTCAGCTAACTCTATTACTTTAAAGTAGTGATTCTTACGTTTGCAGGATCTTCCCCAGTGGAATGGGTCAAGTTCTCAATGGCATTTTGTCTTCACCGTGAGGTTTGCAGAAGGTGAAATTTTGCTTGCAAGATGTAAATAGTAGGGGTTTGCCTAACCCCAACTTAATCTTAGAAAAAAAAATGGTGTTAAGATGTACGAATGATATATACATAACACCTAATAAAGTCGATGAAGGCGTAACTAGGGGTGGCAAAACCTGATCCGACCCGCCAACCCGCCTCTTAGGCGGATTCGGGTTTGGCTTAAACTAACTTGTTTAATAAATGGGTTGACCCGCCTAACCCGTTTATTGAATGGGTCGGGTTTGCGTTAGGGGTATGCCAACCCGGATGACCCGTTTAATAAACAGATTAGGCGGGCAGGTCAACCTGTTTACCCAAACCCGACCTGCCAACCCGACCCGCCTGCTAACCCGTTTACCCGACCTAACCTGTTTATTAAACGGGTTAACTAGGTTGTGTCGGGTTACCCATTTAATAAATGGGTCAGGTTCGTGTTTGCCACAGCCGACCCATTTAATAAACGGGTTGGGTTCGTGTTGAGGTATGCTGACCCGCCGACCCAACCCGCCAACCCAACCCGATTGCCACCCCTAGGCGTAACCTAGGTCAAAAGTTATTTTCTTTTTAAGAAATTCAAAACTAGATTAATGTGGTTTTTCCTATCATTAAAAAAAAAACTTATTTTGCTTTCCATTTCCTCGAATTTGATAGATCTGCACATTGAAGGATGAACTTTCTCAATGAGACAGAACCATCATTGCATCTTTAAAGTTATAGTTGGCTTGGGGTTAGAAAAAAAGGCATCATCAGATCCCAATTGAATGTGTTAATGTGCATGCAACCTAAACCAGCACGTTTATCTCTCCTGTTTTTGAAATAAGGGTAGATCATAATTATTGGATTAGTACGATTATTATTGCAATGTTAATATTCCAGTTGGTTTGTAATTAAGCTAGAGTGGTTATAAGCTATTACCAATTGAATGAATTCATGTACATGCAACCTAAAGTGACCATTCCTGTCTGTTCTTTGAAAAGGGTATCTAGCGCAGTTGTTGGCTTAAGTCAATTCACCCCATAGCTGCATTGGTACTCGATCGCATATCAACTGTGCTTGTATAATATGAAACTTTTTTTTTTATATTTACATGAACAAACCCCGACCATCTTTAGACCTAGCTGTACTGACTTTGTCCGGCCATACTTATGGTCGCTGTCCAAAACTCCATGGGCTTACCTCTTGGCCCCAGAGGGTCGTCAAGCTTCGGCTTGCACAAGGGGGTAACACCCATGAGGTTTGGGATTTGAACCTTGACCCCCTGCCTAGTTGCCTAGGTCCCATCCCACTGCGCCAAACCACTTTAGGGCTTACTAAACTTCATTTGTAAACCATAAATAGAAGTCTCTAATGTTTAGGAAACTTGTCCTGTACCATCTATAATGAAAAGTCGTCTGTGCATTAGGTGAATGAGTATTAACTTGATTATCTCAACATCAAAGCACATACAAACGACGATGTCATTATAGGAAGATATTGTTTTTGTTAAGGCGTTTAAATACTGTGAAAGATAAAAAAAAAAGGAAATAATGATTGGTTAAACATATGTAATTTATGACCTTAATTTTTGTGTGATTTTATTATATATCTACTTTATATCATATTTTTAAAAATTTGTACAAATTCTTTTAAAAACTTGAACACTTTAAGAGCCGATCCTTATAAAATCAAGTACATAGATCACATATGTATGATTAAAATTAAAAAAAAAAAACATGAAAAACCCATCAAGCACATATCACAAGCACCTAATATTCGAGCACTATATATAAAGAGAGAGAGAGAGAGAAAGAAAGTAGGGGGAGAGAGAGAAAGAGAGTAGGGGTTAACATCTATCTGCTTAACATCAAATAGGCAGTTGAATGTTCATATGTCGCTAATTGCGAGAACGATCAACACACTTTTTTCCTGCAAAAGGAGTTTTGATGACACTCAAATTTTTTTGGGTTCCCCAAACCATCTTTGATCGTTGGTTCGTGACATCATGTTAGGTCATGACTGGTTGAAAATTAGTATGCATTCATTCACATTCCTTGAGATTTAGAGTGTGAACATTTTATACTTTGTTATTCATCAAGAAAATATTTTTTTTTTATAAAAAGTTTTCTATCATCGTAATCGATCACAAAGCACATTCAAGTATTTTTGAAAGGATATTTTCAAAGTCCAATTTGATAAATGCATTTCAAATGATATTTCTAAATGTTTTCAGGTCTTTTCCAAGGAAAGTTAGTTTTTAACAAATTTTAACACAAGAAATACCATCCTCAACCGCTTTTAACCAAAAGTATTTATAGCTTTTCAAAGAACCAAAAACCACTTCAACATGACATTGAGTGAAAAGTTATAGGCAAAACATATTTTTGGTTACCAACGGGGAGCTTTGCTTGTCTACCCGAAGCAATTAGTGCGCGTCACCTTGACGAATAAAACATGTTTTTGGTTTTAAAAATAAATTCTTTGAAAAAGTAAGGTCTATTTTTATAGCATTTTAACATTTCAAATGATTGAATTTGGTTTTGAGACTAACATGTTGTTTGTAGCGAAGGATGTTAGCTTTCAAATGCATTAAACCACTCATCAAATAGATTTGTAAATCTTGAGATATAGGCTTTTTACCACAACTGCGTTAGAACAGGTGTGGACTATTTTGGGATTCTGACTCAACCTGCATCCATATCCATCTGAAATGGCACCAGTGTGACCCATTGGTGCTAGTTTGTTTGGATCGGGTCCATATAGATCAGACCTGACCTGACTCAGGCCCAAATGCAACATGGACTGGAGGCAGTGCCTCCACTAGGCACAAGTCTGGCTGGATCTGAACAAAATTTGACCCGTGATCCCAAATCCAACTTGGATTGGTGCCAGATAAAGGCTCTGTCGCTAGTCTGGTTGGATCTTGACTAGATCTGGACCCAATCTGACCTATAAGATCCAAATCCAATCTGAACTGGCACCAGTGCTTTGATCTGGCGTTAGTCTGGCTAGATCTGGATCTAATATGATCCAACCTGACCCACTTTTGGGGTTGGTGCCAGTCTTATACACCAGCTTGGTGTTAGTGTGTCTAACTGTCACCAAGCTCTTTGGGTCAAGATTGGACCTGGATCCAACCCAGTCCATCCATAACCTGATCCAAGGGATTTGGATTGGCAGCAGGCCATTTGGCTCCAGTGAATCAATTTGGCGCCAGTACTTGTGGGTTTACTCAATGAAAAGCTTAGAAATACCCCCCATATGTAGGGATGGCAGTGGACTTGGGGACAACGGGCCCCGCCCCGTTTGGACCAGGGATGAAGGGCATGAAACAGGGTTGGAGGCAGGGATGAAGGTTAAAATCTATCCATGTGCGGGGATGGAGGCGGGGATGGACTTACACTTTCCCCCACCCTGTCTCATCCCCGCCTTGCCCCACCCTGCCCCCTCCCCAATCCTTCAAGGGATGACTATAGACCAAGGAGAAACGGGTCCCCGCCTCGCCTTGCCCCCGTTTGGATCGGGGATGGAGGACATGAAACGAAGATGGAGGCAGTGGTGGAGGTTAAAATCCATCCTCGTGTGGGGATGGAGATTCGGATTTTGAAACGGGGCAGGGGTAGAGACCTTGTCCCCCGCCCCGGTCCACTGCCATCCCTACCCATATGCTTCATTTTTTAAACATCTTTGAGCTCGAGTGAGAACCGAAATTTGGTAGCTTTTACCTTGCACCTTCACTTTCTTCCCACGAGGGAGAGGCCCCACAAGATTGGTTCCTAACTTTCTTCTTAAGTTAGTTATCTCTTTTGCTAGCCTTCCTAGCTAGTTTTTTTATGTCCTTTCCCACTTGGTTGACCACCAAGTCGGGAAAATAGGAAAGAGTGCTTAGGATTTTCTTACGTTCTAACGTGAAAATATTCTAAGTTACTACTATGTCTTAAGAATAAATTTTTCTAGCTTATTTGAGTGATATGTGTTAGGAAAGTTTTAAATTATTAATGGTTACTATCAAAAGTGTTTTGAAAAGTTTAGTCCCATATCTAAGAGAGAAAAGCTTTTCAAGAGGTTTAAATAGAGAGTTTGTAATCTATTCTTTACTTTGGTAAGCCTTGAGTATTTAGGTGGATTGCGGACGTTGCTGCGCATCGTGCAGCAACGGACGCGCCGTTCGCGCACACGCGCGCGTGCGCAAGGGCGCTTGAGGCGCAATGTGGCGTTTTGACTTTGCACTTTGCACTTTGCACTTTGCACTTTGCAGCGGTGCACTTTGCAGCGGTGCGAGGTGCATATGAGGCGCAAATATCCATTTTGATTTTTCGGTTTTGAGACATCTGGCCGTTTGAAAGGTTTTAATAGCATTTATATTGAGTTTAAGGCGCTTTGTGACTATTGGACGGTTTTGGAGGCCTTTGATTGACAGTCAAAGGTGGGTGACCGTTCAGGTACCTTTCATCCTATTTTCAAACTGTCAGATTTATGGCCTTTAATCTCATTTATCGCAAAACGTTTTGGCCTCTCTAAAAGGTTATAAATATCTTCTATCTTCGTCTTTTGGAGATAAGAATTTCTGACTCTCCAGTTTTCACCTTTCTTTCTTCTCGGTTTGGCTTGCAGAGTTCATGTGTGGGAGAGGTCATCTGTTCTTGCGAAGCAGTGACTCTCTTGAGGTTCAAGCCTAGTTGTATCCTGGGAACTCAGTCGTAACAAAACCCTTTTTCGCATCTTCGGAATTTCCGGAGTGGGGCGATTGAAGTTCTAAAGATAGCGATCTTAAGAACGTGCCTCTAAGCTTGAATTCTCTTTTCTGAAATCCTGTTTTCACTAGGTTGGTATAACAATATGTCCTATTGAGAATGCCCTTTTCCATGTAGGGTATATAATCTGAGAGGTGAAGCATTGCCAGATTTTTTGCTCAGGGTCAGTGAGGAGACTTTACCGGTGCAACGAGCGAGGGTTAGGGCTTCTTGGAGCCTAGGTATTTCTTTCCCTCTTGTCTCTTGTATTTTCTCATAAATTGCTTTCTCACTCACTTTTACTGACTAGCACATACATTTCTTGCTTTATTTGAGCCCAGAGTATGTCCACCACTCTTGGCTTATTACACAGGTGTTCAAAAAGGCTTCGGAAGCTCAACTTTTCTCACCACTTGCTGAGAAATAGTTTGACCTTGTATCAGTTGGTTTGTAAAAAAAATATATCTTTTCAAATAAAAATCATTGTTTTCAAAGGTAAGATTTCAATCCTACAAATCTTTATTACACTAGAGGGCATTTGGGCAGACACTAGAGTGCCATTGCACATCCACCTGTTCCACGCTCAAATAGCTTATATATATATATATATATATATATATATATATATATATATATATATATATATATATATATATATATATATATATATATATATATATATATATATATATATATATATATATATATATAGTGTGTGTGTGTGTGTGTGGATGATCATACTATATCAATGAGTTGAAATGAGCACTATCTTATTGCTCGTATTAAAGTAAATCTATATGCTCTACATGATATTTTTTGGGGGATAGACTTTTGAATCACTGAAATTCGATGTGAAGGTTTTTTTGTGATTAAAAAATCAACGGCTGTAAATAAATCAAGAAAAAATGTAAAAAACTGGCCCACTAACCATAAAACTTGAAAAAAGAAAAATCTAGCATTTTCAACCATTTTCCAATCAAATGGCCAGACCAAGGAAGGGGTGGTAGGGGCAAGGGCAGATCAGTGGGACGAGGAGGGGCTAGAGCCCCTCCTAAAGTTTTGAAAAGTTTAGATTTTGAAAAGCTTGGCAAAGTTTTGAACAGTTTCTAAAGGGAGGGCATCACTTCCTAAAAGGGGGCATCTCAGATCTTGGCAAAGTTCCTAAAATTTTGAAAAGCCCCCTTTAAGCAAAAGTTTCTAAGCTTCCCTTTAGGAAGTTTGGCAATTGGCAAAGTTTTAACCCCCCCCCCCCTTTAGGAAGTATGCCAATTGCCAAAGTGATGGCAAAGTTTCTAGTATTCAAAACTTTCTAAAGGGGGGGCACACTTCTGAAAGTAAGTGAAAATTTTTCAAAACTTTTCCATCACTTTCTAAACTCCCCTTTAAGCAAAAAAGAAGAAGAAATTTTTAGAAAATTTTCAACTGAGTAAGTGATGCCATCCTTTGAAAAATTTCGAAATTTTTAAGTATTAAAAACCAAATTTTTTTTGTCCCATTTTAAGCAAAAATTTTAGAAAAATTTCAACCGAGTAAGTGATGCCCCCATTTGAAAAGCTTTGAATTTTTTCTTTTTTGCACCCCCTTTAAGCAAAATCCTGGATCCTCCACTGGGTAGGGGTTCAGGTTGTGGACGGGGAAGTGAGGTGGTGGGAAATTGGGGATTGATAAACCTAATCGAAAAAAGAGGGGGAGGGCATTTTGCAAAACTAGGTTGAAACTCTATTTTGCTCCCAAACCAAGTTTTCGTTGTAAAACCTGGTTTGACACCAGGTTTTGAGTGTCATCCAGACAATATCTTAGTGTTTTGAACATGTACACCCATTCACTAATGTCTTCTCTAAATAAGTCATTATTATGACTGTTAGGATGGTCCTACCTCAATAGTTCAAGTCTTTTTAGCTTTCTCTATATCTTTTAACTTATGACCCTATAATTCCAGCACCAACTCCATTCCAATCTCCTCTCCTGTTCCAACTATGCCACAACAAAATGGTGGACAGGGGATTCTACAAAAACCCCATCTCCCTTCCCGACATCGGATCCCGAACAGAGCCCGAATGATGACTACGAATCCGGAGCAGGTCCTTGTAATGGTATTCTAAATAAATGATTACCATTTTGGCTAAATGATACATTTAAAACCCTAAAATCTTTGAAACTGAAAAATCACGTAACACATGATCTGGGATCATGTCTCTCCGGCCTCTCCCAAGTTTTGATTTTTCTCCGGCTTTTTAGAGAAGACCTTGCCAAACCAAACACATTTATTTATTTATTTTTAAAATGCAAAGGCGAAATAAAAGTTTTATGTAGATTTTTTGTGGATTAAAATGTAAATATCATGATAAAATTATGATTTTCTCGCAATATTGTTATTTTGTCACATCTCTAACTTTTATCGAAATTTAGTGTTTTTTGCAAGATTTAGTTAAATATTAAGACATTATGGTGACAATCAACCAATTGCATAGAACCTTGGTTGCCTAACAGGAACAACTATAAGCTTAGGGTGCGTTCATGCTTAACTCATGGTGGATCAGGAAACACAGCACCATGTCTAAATAAAGAAGTTTACACTTTTTGGAAGTGTTGTCATCACCTCCGTTGTAGTCTAGTTGGTTAGGATACTCGGCTCTCACCCGAGAGACCCGGGTTCAAGTCCCGGCAACGGAACTATTTTTTATTTTTTTTGTTCACTTTTGAGGTTTTACTGAGAGGCCACATGAAGTCCTATCACTATTTTTTTTTTCATGTTTCTGGAAAAGTTAAAAAATGACGACCGTGAATCTTCTTCCATCACAACTAGACTACAACGGAGGCGCTTTGTTGCCATAGAAAACCTGACCAAACTCTATGACAAAAAAGGCTCTTTTTTTGTTAAAAAAATCATGATACAAAGTTTGATCTCTATCAAATTAACTATCTTGAATACAACTTGCACCTATGAGTTTCAACTAGTTCTGCACACGAGCCGAGCTTGGGCTGTCTTAGCTCGGCTCGATAGAAAAACTAGGCTGGACGAGCTGATACCGAGCTTGAACAACCACCATCCGTGATCAACTTGAGTCAAGCTTTAAACAAGCTCAGTTTGGCTCGAGCTGAATTTTTTTAAATCAGCGTAAAATTCTTTTGAAAACAAGAAAGAAGTAATAATGAGATTCAAAGTAACACCTTCATCCAAGAGGACATCTTACCGATCGAGATAACGCCTTCTCTTTGTCTCTTTTGTTAACGAAATATATACATATATCAAAATTGTATATTTATAAAACTTTATCAGTCGAGCTTAATTGGGCTTACTGTGCTTATATGAGCTCCATTGCCTGTTCACCCATGCTCAAACTAGGCTCATTTATTTTCTTGGATGAGTTTAAGCTGAGCTTAACCGGTCAAGCCCAAGCCCAGCTCGGCTGATAAAGTTTTATAAATATACAATTTTGATATATGTATATATTTCCCTCTTTTCCAGGTTGCCAGATGCCCTCATAGACATAAAAATGACATAAATCCCTCTTTTCCAGGTCAATGGCCTCTTGTGTCTTGAGCCTTGACTATTGACTATTGTGAATGAATCAAGACTCATCAAAGTAATTACAAACCCTAGACTGGGCTAGCTCAGTGGGCTTGAGCACATGTTTTATGCCAAAATTCAAGGCAAACTGGTCTAACCCAGCTTGATAGAGAATCGGATAAACCAGCATCGGTGATCCAGACCGGGTTGTCATTGAGCTCAATTTCAGTCTCTTTACGATGTCTCAATCTATGGTTAGCATGGTCAGAGCAAGAGATCCAAGTTTACCTAAAGTCAAAGGGCAAATGAGTAGCGAACAAGAGCTTAATTTTCACAATTCTCTATGTGGACTCTGCTCAGAGACTGACTTGGAAAGGCGTCCCCAGTTCAAAGAATTAAGTCATGACCCAACCTAGCCTTGTGCAGCTCGGTTTGGTTTAAGTTCGTTTTAGCACACACTAATCACAGTCCTTCGCATGCTCGTGTGTAACCAAGTCTGAAGCTCACTCGAGCCTAACTTGACTTACCCCAGTCATGCCTCTGCATCAAGTCAAGGAACAATTTATCCTGGAAATGTTTTTGAGGGTTATTTCAGTAATTTGATTTTCAAACGTCTCCTTACCCTGCTCCCACGCAGCGCTCGTGGATTACACCAGTGATGGGTGGTGTACCGAAATTCCATCAATTTTTTAAATTAATCCTTCTCAGAGTGCACAGCCGGGTTACCTAAATTCCCTCAATCTATTCTTTGTTTATTCCTTTTATTTTGTAACTCTCAGAATTTTCTCTAGATTTCCGAGAAGAACCCGTTTCCAATCTCCCAAGTTAAAAAATCACACAGAAAAATGGTCAATAAGTAGTGTATTGTTAGTCATATCGGTCGGGCCAATAGTAACATTATATCATATTGTATCGTATCGTAAACTTTTAATAAAATTTTTTTAAAAAATTATTAAAATTTTTTAAAAAAATATATCACATGAAATAATGATGAATTGTACAAAATACAACCATAAAATCATATATGAATCCTTTATATCTCTATGAGCTATCTAATTAAGACCTCATCAAACATCAACTAATATAGATAATATTGCATGCATATCTCACAAAAACAATGCAAAATATTAAATATATTTTGCAATTAAGAACATACCACAAGACTCATATTTTTTATATTATATAAACAAAAACAAAATAACAAAGTTCATGAATAATTAAGTAATAAATAAACAAGTTTTTTTAATATAACATGATATATCAATAATCATAATCATAATCCTCTATAACGGGCTTATAAAAATTATAGTGGAATGCATGAGAGGTATTCTTCAATGAATCATCTATCAAAATTAGATAGCATTTCTCATAGGGCGCCTGAACATTTAAGAGAGCATGCTAATTGATCGTGAGATGGTTGACACAATAAGAAGCCTAGTGTGATGCTCAATACTACTGACTTGTCCAAGGCCTGCGATAGAGTAGAGTGGTGAAAAGATCAGGTGCAATATGATTGCACAAATATTTGTGCATTAAGCACCTGATCAGTACCCTCCATCTTTGGGACAGGGCCTGCCAGGTGTGGGGGCCCATGACCTGATGGAGGGTGATCGTGTGCTTAATGCATGATTTTTTGTGCAATCATATTGCACCCTATCCGGACTCGTAGAATGAGGCAAAGATTCACTTCACTTTGGGCTTTGTGGAGTGGATCCACTGTCCACAGTATCATGCTGTGTGTCTTCGCCTTCTTTCTCAGTGCACTGGCAATCAATGATGAACCTGAGAAGCAATTTTATATCAGTAGAGGCTTGCAGCAAGGAGGTCACTTCTCCCCTACCTCTTCCTGATTGTGATGGATATTGCTTGCTATTAGATGAACATAAATGGGTTTTTTTTTGTCAGTACAGATTAAATCCAAACCTTGGGGACACTTATTATTCGATTATGATGTGTTATTCTTTGTTCTTGATGCACGTCACTCACTAGCTTCCTTCATTACTACTATGTGGGATTTTGAATCCAAATCTGGTATGATGTTTAACAATGATAATTTTTTCTTTGTACTGTTTTAACTTGCATAGAAATCGCAACCACATCAACCGGCATCTGTGGTTGGAATAATTAAGGGTTCTCTTCCTTCAACATACTTGAGTCTCCCACTTTTACAAGGTCTCCCAATTGGTGGCCTCCTTTTGACCAAGTTACACAGTCTGTTGGAGGTGTGGGGAGGGAGGCTTTTTTCCATTGCTGGGAGAGACACTCACCCAGTCGGTGTTTACAGCTTTTCCATCTCACTGGATGGGTTGCTTCAAGCTAAGATGATCAATAATCAAGAAGCTTGAGAAGATTATTACTCATTTTTGTCTGGTATGATCCTGCAGATCAACAATATCAAGCACATCTTAGTAAATGGAGTGACATTTGCAAGCCAAAAGAAGGTCTAGGCATTCGTTCTCTGGTGGACTTAAACCGCGTTACTTAGTCTGGCTAAGCTAGTGTGGCATGTTATGAAGAAGCATGATAACCAGTGGATGAACATTATAAATCTGAAATACAACCACTGGGATTCTTTTTACATACCTCACTTTCAAGGCTCTTATGGTTGGAAGAGCCTCAAGATAGGTGTTAATGTAATCACTCAAAGGTAGTAGGTGGGTGCTCAAGAATGGTCGTTCATTCAAATTTTGGGTTGAATTGACCCTGGCTACATAATTCTCTTCTCATTGGGAGGATATTGCATGACAACCGTAGGGAGCTCTCTAGTAGGGTATATATTTTTACTAGCTAAGTTGCTTGATTTGGACTATAGGCCCTTTTGTAAGTTGTTAATTAGACTATCCTCCATTTTTGTCGATGGACTCTATTCAATAACTGCACACTCATAGATGGGATCTCTGTAACAAATATCGCGAGATTTATGAAAATATCATGAGATTTATGACAAAAAAAATTAATACCGTGATTTAAACGCGATATTTACATTTTAAACGGCCATTTATCATGAAAAAACCATGTATTTTTATTTTTAAATAATTGTTATTAATATTTTTTTATAAAAATATTTTTATATTTTTTAATTTAATTTTTTATTACCGAGATTTTGCCGAAAAAATGAGAGATTTATGGATTTTTTTTTTTACATTTCTCATGAGCTTTTGACAAATGAGATTTCGCCGATAAAAAAGTTTGTCACTATGGATGGGATCTTGGCCAACCTGACAGGATTTTGTGGGAGGCTTCAAGGGAGTTCAACTCCTGCTAAGTTTGGAACCTAATTCGAGACCAGGGCTTGTTAACCTTTCCTCTAGCTAAGGCAATTTGGTGCAAAGACTACTATCTGTGTGCTGTACTCACCCTTTACTTTGCGATGTTCAAACGATTACTAACTCAGGAGAGGCTTATGCAGCTTGGTATCTCCCTCCCTAGTTAGTGCCAATTTTTACTAAGAGACAACAATTGGATCAGATCCTACAAATGTGCGTTTAGCAGTTTTGCAATTGAGCAATGATTTTATTTTTATTTTATTTTTGTGATGAAGGAAAATCCTCACTGAGAACTGGGTCACTTAATGTGCCTACCTCCCTTCTAGGTAAAACTCTAGGTTGAGAACACGACCACCCAATCTTACAAGCCCCAACCATGATAAAGCAGCAGCAGTCTCCATGCGCCAGCGGGATTTGATCATGGGCCTTCAGCTTACTCTGCTGACTACAAGGGTAACCACCACAATGGAACAATGATTTGGATAGTGTGATTGCGATGAGTACACAAGTTTTTAGAAGATTAAAGAAAATCAACAACTTACATTGTACCAAAATTTTACAACTCAAAAAATATATTTTTTATGTTGAACAAAAAATATGATCTCTAACAAAACACATCTGCAGTATCAAATTAGATCGATACTATTAAATTGGATGGTTAGATCGATATGAGAACCAATCGTGAATCAATTCCCTAAGGTGATATCCTTTCGTCATACTGGGATCTCATTCTTACAAGTCATTTTGATCAAATCTGATTATCTAGGTGAATTAGCATGATTGATTTATCTCTTGGACCCTATTCTTTTGACGAAATATATAAGTTTTCAAATAATAAAAATTTAGTGCTTTTATGGCTATTGAAAATCTTGCACATAATGTTTATCCCCCCATAAAAAAAGAAAAAGAAAAGTCATGACAGGAATTTCAGTAAATTTTGTCTCACAAGGTTTATCCCCAAACTCTCATCTCAGCTACTTTTTTCGAACATCTAGTTTAACCATGCTTTCACCAACCAAATGCATAAACTTTAATCGCAGCTATCAGTTTCTAAACAAGCCCTAAATGCTAAACAGATGTTTCTCTTTTGGATAATCAAATTATGGAAATACCTCTCATCACCGGCCAACTGCACATTGGCTGGCCTCCAGTTGGCAAAATCTTTGAGCTTCCTTTTCCGGCTTACCGGAAAGTACACCAAGCTTAAACCTTGCCGCAAGAGATGCCACTCATAGGCTTCCAACTTGTACCAACGCCGCCCCCCCCCCCCCCCCCTTGTCTGGTAGGAGCTGCTAGTGAACCCCACTTGTGTTGAGACATTGCAGTTAGGGGTGTCAATGGGTCGGGTTTGTTTGGGACCCAAGTCAAACCAGACTTGGACTAAATTTTTTAGTATGCTATCGGGTTGAGGCTCGGGTCTACTATAAGAAAAACCGTACTCGAACTCGATAATAACTACATGAACCAGACTCGGACCATATCAGGTAAAATAATATTTTTTATCATTTTTACATTGAAAATTTGTGGATCTTAATGGGAACTTGGGTCGGGCTGAGGTCTGGTATAAAATTTAACAAACTATACCCAGGTCCATGTATTAATTGGACCTTTGGATCTAAACCCGGATTTTAATCAGGTCTTCTTATTTGTCACCATACCCGGACCTTATAGGGTTTGGTATAGTTGTATTACTTATAGGGGTCTGCCAAACCCCAACTTGCCTTTAAATATATATATATATATATATATATATATATAGAGAGAGAGAGAGAGAGAGAGAGAGAGAGAGGCTTCAACCTTGTGATATGGTGACATGAGAGTCAAGTAAACGCATCGGTTCACATAAAAGGGCAGTTCAGTAATTTTCTTAAATGTCATGCCACTCCTTCCTTGCCTTGGAAGGAAAAAGTAGTGAATGGGGACATAGTCAGAGTCAGAACAACGGGTTAGACGTGACCAAGTTCTTGGTCTCGACCACTCTTTGTTATTACAAATTTTAAATGCCCGATTTCACGAACTTGGTCAGGTTTTCTATGGCAACAAAGCGCCTCCGTTGTAGTCTAGTTGTGATGGAAGAAGATTCACGGTCGTCATTTTTTAACTTTTCCAGAAACATGAAAAAAAAAATAGTGATAGGACTTCATGTGGCCTCTCAGTAAAACCTCAAAAGTGAACAAAAAAATAAAAAATAATTCCGTTGCCGGGATTTGAACCCGGGTCTCTCGGGTGAGAGCCGAGTATCCTAACCAACTAGACTACAACGGAGGTGATGACAACATTTTCAAAACAAACATCTTTATTTATACATAGTGCTGTGTTTCCTCCATCACGAGTTAAGCATGAACGCACCCTAAGTTTATAGTTGCTCCTGCTAGGCAACCAAGGTTCTAGGCAATTGGTTGATTTTCACCATAATGTCTCAATATTTAACTAAATCTTGCGAAAAACACTAAATTTTGATCAAAGTTAGAGATGTGACAAAATAACAATATTGCGAGAAAATCATAATTTTATCATGATATTTACATTTTAATCCACAAAAAATCTACATAAAACTTTTATTTCGCCTTTGCCTTTTAAAAAAAATAAATAAATGTGTTTGGTTTGGCAAGGTCTTCTCTAAAAAGCCGGCGAGAAATCAAAACTTGGGAGAGGATGATCCCAGATCATGTGTTAACGTGATTTTTCAGTTTCAAAGATTTTAGGGTCTTGAATGTATCATTTAGCCAAAATGGTAATCATTTATTTAGAATACCATTACAAGGACCTGCTCCGGATTCGTAGTCATCATTGGGGCTCTGTTCGGGATCCGATGTCGGGAACGGAGACCGGGTTTTTGTAGAATCCCCTGTCCACCATTTTGTTGTGGCATAGTTGGAACAGGAGAGGAGATTGGAATGGAGTTGGTGCTGGAATTATAGGGCCATAAGTTAAAAGATATATAGAAAGCTAAAAAGACATGAACTATTGAGGTAGGACCATCCTAACAGTCATAATAATGACCTATTAAGAGAAGACATTAGTGAATGGGTGTCCATTTTCAAAACACTAAGATATTGTTTGGATGACACTCAAAACCTGGTTTTGGTTGTCAAACCAGGTTTTACACCGAAAACTTGGTTTGGGATCAAAATAGGGTTTCAACCCAGTTTTGCAAAATGCCCTCCCCCTCATCTTTCGACTAGGTTTATCAAGGGTGACAGTCTTCCCTAACTTCCCACCACCTCTCTTCCCCGTCCACAACCTGAACCCCTACCCAACGGCGAATCCAGGATTTTGCTTAAATGGGGGCAAAAAAAAATTGGTTTCTAATATTTTAAATTTTAGAAACTTTTCAAATGGGAGCATCACCTACTCGGTTGAAAATTTTCTAAATTTTTTGCTTAAAATGGGGCAATTTTTTTTTTTGGTTTCTAATACTTAAAATTTTCAAAACTTTTCAAAGGATGGCATCACTTACTCAGTTGAAATTTTTCTAAAATTTTCAAAAAAAAATCGATTTTTTTTGTTTAAAGGGGAGCTTAGAAAGTGATGGCAAAGTTTTGAAAATTTTCACTTACTTTCAGAAGTGATGGCCCCCTTTAGGAAGTTTTGAATACTAGAAACTTTGTCATCACTTAGGCAATTGGCAAACTTCCTAAAGGGGAGCTTAGAAGTGATGCACCCTAAAAGGGGGCTTTTCAAAACTTTGCCAATTGCCAAACTTACTAAAGGGAAGCTTAGAAGCTTTTTCTTAAAGAGGGGCTTTTCAAAATTTTAGAAACTTTGCCAAGATCTGAGATGCCCCCTTTAGAAAGTGATGCCCTCCTTTAGAAACTTTTCAAAACTTTGCAAGGCTTTTCAAAAATTTCAAAAACTAAACTTTTCAAAACTTTTGAAGGGGCTCGAACCCCTCCTCGCCCCCCCTGGATCCCCCTTTGCCCCTACCACCCCTTCCTTGGTTTGGCCCTTTGATTGAAAATGGTCGAAAATGCTAGAGTTTTTGTTTTTTTTTTGTGGTATTGAATTAGTGTTTTTCTAGTATTCAATCTAATAAGACACAAACATTTATATAAAAAGAATATCAATTCTTATTTTTTTCAAATTACCCAAATTTTTATACATTTTTTAGTGTTTAGAGTCAATATGATATCTATATCAGACGTTAAAATCCATAATAAACATGTTAAAACACAAATATGGCTGGTCAGATTGGGTCATACGATCCAAAACGAAGTAATCTGACCCGTTATCCATGACACAGTCCAAGTTGTCTGCACATCATCATCAAACAACAGATATTTGAAACACAGCATCTGAATACGGTTTAAATAAATGTTTTACTTGCTACAGTTGGTATGTAACCAACAGAACCAGCATTATGTTCCGTCTTTTTTGTTCATTTCATCCCATCCTCGACAAGCCATCAAACATACCCTTAAGGTACTGTTTGGATGATACCCAAAACCAAGTTGAAAACCTGGTTTTGGGTGTCAAACTAGGTTTTATTAAAACAAATTGGTTTGTTGGTTGTTCAGGTGTAAAACATGGTTTGGTAAAACTGGGTTTTCAACCCAATTTTACCAATCCCCCTCCCCCCAGTTTTTCAATTGGGTTTATTTGGAGGAGGAGGTCCCCCTCTTTCTTCTAACGCCTCACACGCCCCTCCCATCTCCACTATGTTTGGCCATTTTTTGGTCTGATTTCAAGCCCTTTCTTTTTCAGTAATATGGACATCGGCGATTTTTTGGCTGATGGGTGGCTGAAAATAGTCGGTTTCTGTTTTTTTCCGTTAGTTTATATCCAAATTATTTTTCAGCCACCCACCAGCCAAAAATGGTTGTTTTTTATAATATTCTGTCTATTTTTCGGCCACGCAGGTGGCCAAAAAAATAGCTGGATAGTACTTCTTAGGAGAGGTGACACCATTCCGGCCATTTTCCAGCCAAGGGATGGCAAAAAAATGGTCAGCCTCTATTTTTCTTTTTCATTTTTTAGTTTTTTGTGATCAAAATCCTGGAAACAAAGGTTTTTGGTCATCCAAACAAAGCTTTTATCAACCTAGATTTGACGAAAACATGTTCGTCATACTTGTTTTTTAGTAAAGTCGAAACGCGGCAAGTTTATTCAGTCAGATTCAAATGGTTCAAGTCTTAAGTAGACCCGTTTTTTAATCATGTCTAACAATTAGACCTAGACCCAACCCACTTTGACTTGGGTCTGAGTTTGGGTTTGGATATGACAAAAAATTGTGGACCATACAGATTAATGAGTTCAGGAAAAAAATGGGGAGTTTTAAATGAGTTGGGTCTTAGTTTGATTTATATTCAGATTGGGACTATGTATTAGTAAGATCGTAGGCTTTTAGGGGTTGTTTTACAGCCATATAGCTTTTGGGCTTGGCTCGTTTGGCTCATTTGAGCCAAGAAGCGCTCAGCTCCTATAGGCTCCAGCCAAATGACCCGAGCTCCAGCTGGGTCGCTTAAATAATAATAAAAAATTAATTTTTTATGAAAGGGTTCATGTCATAGTGTGAACGGAATGCTTAACTTGTTGGATATAAGTATACCCACGAACACAGCTGAGGTAACATGTTTTTGAGCATGGAGGACACATGAAACTCTATATACACTACAAGAAAAATGTGGATCAGCTAAGGGTGCTATCCACCGCTATTCGTAACTAAATGTGTTTAGCGATGGACAATGTCCGTCGCATATCCTTGGTCGCTAATTAGCGATAGAATTGATATGTTACTACTTTTGTCGTTAATTTGCGATGGATTAACGACAGACATGATCCATCACGAGTTTGTCATTAAATTTGGTTTTGCGACAGATAAATATTCATCTTTAATCTGTCGTTAAATTGGTGATGGATATTAGCGACGAATATTATCCATCGCTAATCCATCACAAAATTAAAAAAAAAATTAAAAATTTTTTGCTCTTTTCTTTCTCTGTTTCAGTAAAATCTTGAATCTGATCGAACATCTGGGTCTTCTTTTTGTTCACCACAACAGTTCAAGGCAGAGCTCATCGGGCTTGATGACCTCCCCTGGCTGAGACTTGATCAGCAATTGCCTATTGTCCAAGTGGGTCACTATGAATTGGAAACCACATAGTGCTTCTGTTAGAGAAAGAGTGTGCTCCACAAAGAGGTCGTCCCCCTTCCTCTTGAACCTCGGATGCTCCTTTTGTTTCAGAATGA
This sequence comes from Nuphar pumila, assembly GCF_984573655.1. NCBI lineage: Eukaryota > Viridiplantae > Streptophyta > Magnoliopsida > Nymphaeales > Nymphaeaceae > Nuphar > Nuphar pumila. The sequence continues at coordinate 6,603,243 of NC_143263.1, read as the reverse complement.
AAATTATGTCGCCCCTCACCGTGTCTGACTGTGATCACAGAAGCATCAAATCAGTAAAGTTTTTGACAAAATCAACAAGAACAACCACAAAGATGAAGAAGAAGACGATGAAAATTAACATACTGCTTCATTTGCCTCGCTTGAGAAAGTGATCTTCTGGCCATTCTACATACCCTTCTCGATGATAACCTCGAGCACCTTCTTCTCCAGGACCACCTTCTCTCCCCTACACTGTGGGCACCGATCCTTGTCGTTGATCATCTCGCCGATCCCTTTATACTCATTGTAGGGTTGTTGCATTTGCTGGATCATGGAAAACCCCAATTGACGGACGGTGACCTTCATTCCACTACCTTGGCAACTGCGGCATTTCATTAAAGCCCCCAATTCCGATCCTTTTTTGCAAAAAAAAAAAGACTATGGCAATGTTAGAAACTCGCTCAAATCTAAAGAAACACACAAAATTGAGGAACCAGCAATGTACTTATATAGGTTTGAGGTGCATGACGTGCTCTGATTGGTAGAACGTTGTCGCACACGGATTGCCAAAGTGGCAATCAATATGTAGTCTCGTGTGCAGAACTAGTTGAAACTCATAGGTGCAAGTTGTATTCAAGATAGTTAATTTGATAGAGATCAAACTTTGTATCATGATTTTTTTAACAAAAAAACGCCTTTTTTGTCATAGAGCTTGGTCAGGTTTTCTATGGCAACAAAGCGCCTCCGTTGTAGTCTAGTTGTGATGGAAGAAGATTCACGGTCGTCATTTTTCAACTTTTCCAGAAACATGAAAAAAAAAATAGTGATAGGACTTCATGTGGCCTCTCAGTAAAACCTCAAAAGTGAACAAAATAATAAAAAATAGTTCCGTTGCCGGGACTTGAACCCGGGTCTCTCGGGTGAGAGCCGAGTATCCTAACCAACTAGACTACAACGGAGGTGATGACAACTTTTTCAAAACAAACATCTTTAGTTATACATAGTGCTGTGTTTCCTCCATCATGAGTTAAGCATGAACGCACCCGAAGTTTATAGTTGCTCCTGCTAGGCAACCAAGGTTCTATGTAATTGGTTGATTTTCACCATAATGTCTCAATATTTAACTAAATCTTGCAAAAAACACTAAATTTCGATAAAAGTTAGAGATGTGACAAAATAACAATATTGTGAGAAAATCATAATTTTATCATGATATTTACATTTTAATCCACAAAAAATCTACATAAAACTTTTATTTTGCCTTTGCGTTTTAAAAAAAAATTAAATGTGTTTGGTTTGGCAAGGTCTTCTCTAAAAAGCTGGAGAAAAATCAAAACTTGGGAGAGGCCGGAGAGACATGATCCCAGATCATGTGTTACGTGATTTTTCAGTTTCAAAGATTTTAGGGTTTTAAATGTATCATTTAGCCAAAATGGTAATCATTTATTTAGAATACCATTACAATGACCTGCTCCGGATTCGTAGTCATCATTCGGGCTCTGTCTGGGATCCGATGTCGGGAAAGGAGACGGGGGTTTTTGTAGAATCCCCTGTCCACCATTTTGTTGTGGCATAGTTGGAACAGGAGAGGAGATTGGAATGGAGTTGGTGCTGGAATTATAGGGTCATAAGTTAAAAGATATAGAAAAAGCTAAAAAGACATGAACTATTGAGGTAGGACCATCCTAACAGTCATAATAATGACCTATTAAGAGAAGACATTAGTGAATGGGTGTCCATGTTCAAAACACTAAGATATTGTTTGGATGACACTCAAACTGCAACTAATTTCATTTTTAGAAATGACTAGTTTTCTCTAGCTCATATATATGGCAAATTTGCGATGAAAAAAATTCATCGCAAATTTTTAGCGCTAATTAACATTTTTCTTGTAGTGATAAGCTATCTAAACAAGCCTAGCCAGGACAAACACCCCTGCTCTTACTCGACTCAGCTATATATAATGAGAGTTTGTGTTTGGCTCGCCACCCAAGTAAACCGAACAAGAACGATTTTGGGATGAGCCAAGCCACGAGTTGCACGGTTCGTTTACCAACCCTACTTGGATCAAATTGAACAGTGTTAGCCTTGATGTAAAGGTTTAAAACTCTGTTAACCCTTATTAACATAAGGTTAGTGACTAAAAAATGGCTTGAAATGTGGCACAATAAAGAATAGCTGCTTATGTTCAACATTACCCCAAAAATCACTCCATCATTTTTTTCATGCATAATTGAAAGAATGCAGACCACGATGACAACGGTCTCCCTTAGGCTTTGTTTGGGAACACGTTATCGAGTATTTGTAGTATAATCTGAGATCGTTATCAGACGTGGCACTCATCTCACGGATTTTGCTGTTGTTTGGTAGAAGGAGTCGGTGAGAGACAGAGCCGACTCCAACTCCTCCAAAATATCCATTTGAACTTTTTTTTAAAAAGATGAGGTATTTGCAACTTCTAGAACCACAAGGATTCCAGTGAGTTTTAAATTTTGGATGGTTCAAAATTTTTTACACCATTTACTTCAGTAAATCTTATATTCACCTATCCTACCTAAGTAAATAATAAGATTTTACTTCATTAAATCCTATATTTTATGTTATATATATATATATATACATATTATGTATATACATATAATATATGCATACATAATATACGAGAACAGTGTATTCTCTGACGCTCGCCGTTGATCGTGCGTGCATCTATGCAGAAAACAGCTTCAGCGACTAAAAGGCGCCGGGAAAAGGTATGGAACTTTTAGCGGCGACTTTTAGTCCTTATAAGTTTCCCAGACCGGAATCCTTGTAGGAATTGTTTACGCTTCCAAACAAAAGAGCCTCCCAAATCCGTTTCTCATCAGTAGTTTCTCCCCCGACTCCTTGCACCCTCCAACACGGGTTCCAATTTGAGCCTTCTTGTCTACTCTCCTCCGACGAGCGACCGTTGCTTCGAATCATTACAGAAAGGTCCACGAAGAATCCTCGAAATGAACATCCTGTCCCAAGCCAGCCTCGCCACCCCCCACCACCGCCTTCCATCACCGGCGCCAGAGCAGAGGCTCTCCGTCTCCGGCGGAGCCACCCTCTCCGGCCACGTGAGGATCAGCGGGGCGAAAAACTCGGCGCTGCCCATCCTCGCTGCCGCCCTCTGCTGCGACGGCGCCTCCGCTGTCCAGAGGGTCCCCGACCTCCTCGACACCCGGTCGATGGTCGGCGTCCTCCGGTCGGTGGGCGCCCGGGTCGAGTGGCAGGAAGGCGGCGGCGGCGAGCTGGTGGTCGACGCCTCCGGGGTCGGCCCGGGGCCGCCCTGCTCCGGCGAGGTGGGGAGGACCCGCGCCGGGTTCCTCGTGATCGGACCGTTGCTCGGCCGGTTCGGCGCGACCGAAGTCGGGCTGCCCGGTGGGTGCAGCATCGGTGCGCGGCCCGTCGATTTGTACCTCAGTGGACTCAGAGCGCTCGGGGCCGTCGTCGAGATGAAGTGGGTACTCTCTCTCTCTCTCTCTCTCTCTCTCTCTCTCTCTCTCTCTCTCTCTCTCTCTCTCTCTCTCTCTCGATTGTTGGTGAGTTATGAAGTGATCTGTAAATTTAGTGTTTTTTGCTCTTGGTTGAGGGAGAGAAGATTGTTTTAGTGGTTTTAGATGAATATGCTTGGTGATTCTTGTTTTGAATTTGTGTTTGGTGGCTTTATTTCTTTTGGGTTGTGAGAAATCTTGCTATTATGGTAATGAAGAAGATCGAGCGCTTACGTTGCTGGCGGTTATGTGGTCCGAATTAGGTCATTTAGTTTCATTCTAAGCCAGTCTTTTCAGGAAAAGAAAGAGAAATTAAAAAGAATTCATGGGCATTGATTGAACTAAGTTTGATCCATAGTCTACTCGCTCGTTAAATTAACCGCATTCAAACAAAACAATCGATTTAAACTCATTTGTGATTGATTTTGTCCCCAAAGGAAAAACTTTCACACAGGTTGGCTCCAAAAGCTAGATGAGGAAAGGGAATTTATCCGGATAGATGATTTCTATTTATGGATTCAGCATATGGTTGAAGATTCTGCCTTTTATCCTCTAGTTGCTGCAGCTAAATGTTTTTGGAGCTTTCATAGTTCTCCTTTAAGTTTTGTACTCTATGTTGGGGAGACACCAAGATTAGGTCGCGGCACTCGGGGTGGAGTACTGGGCCAATGACCCTTAGGCTTGCTAGGTTGGGTTCGCCTAGTGCCACACATGGCTCACTAAAAATAAGCGTGACAGTCTCTTGCCCTTAATCTCTACAGGAAAACAAAGTTATGCTATTCATCGTCTTGCTAGTGGTAGAAGAATTCAATGGCATTCGGAATGGCTACTGTGGAGCATTAGTTACAGGGCAAAGAGATTCAGATGATTACTGTAAAACACATCGTAGTTAAATAAATGAGCTTTAAGAGTACTAGGTGACAAACTGACAATCCATTGATCGTATGGGAGCATTATGATTCTCTTGGGGGTGACTGTAATCTTATAGCATTATCTTCTTTAACCAATAACATTGCAGATGATGTGAACAACCACCAATCTTCTCTAAGGTTTGCTCGGTGACATGAAGAATTTTAAAGCAGCATGAATACTTGCGATTCCTACTCAAGAGAATCTGCCATCATCTTTACAGGAAAGATAAAGTGGTTGCACGTGCTGCAAATGGCAAACGACTCGCTGGGGGAGCATTTTATCTCGATTATCCTAGCGTTGGAGTGACCGAAGCTCTTATGATGGCAGCTTCACTCGCAGATGGAGAGACTGTGCTCTTAAATGCAGCGCAGGCAAGAATCATGCGATGTTTTTCTTTTACTCAGTCTAGCAATCATCAACATATGATGTGTGCTTGTTCACTGTGGATTCTAACTTTTAACCACAGGAGCCAGAAGTGTCTGATCTTGCTCAGTTTCTGACTGCTTGTGGAGCGCTTGTGCGTGGAGCAGGGACGAGTGTGGTTGTAGTCAAGGGTGTGAAACAGTTGCATGGCGCTGAGTTCACTATTGTCCCGGATAGAATTGAAGCTGGCACCTTTATGGCTGCAGCTTCCATTACGCGCTCATGCTTATCAATGTCACCTGTTATTCCAAGTCATTTAAGTGTTGTGATAGACAAACTTTCATTGGCTGGTTGCAGGATTACTCAAACAGGAGACTGTACTTTGGAGGTCAGCATTTTCTGTTGCCTGGAAAATTATGATTTGAAATGTACACTTTTCAGCTTTTTTTCCCTCTCCATTTGGAAACTTGTTATATTTTCTAATATGTACTGGAAGGTTTCAGCCTTGAAGTCAAGGTATGGTGCTGGCCTCCAGGGTTTCGATTTTAAAACATGCCCGCATCCTGGGTTTCCTACAGATCTGCAGCCCCAATTTATGGCATTATTGTCTACATGTAATGGCTCAAGCCTTGTGGAAGAATCAGTTTTTGAAGGACGCATGAATCATGGTATGTACCATGTATCTGCTTTGTGCAAATTGTCATAGCTTACAGTAATCAGTGATTCAAAGCAATTGATTGAATCTGGATTATGAACCCAACTAGAATCAAGGTAAATGCTTTGAGAATGGCAGTCTAAGAACCTTCAAATTCTATAAACCTTCTCGTTTTTCCAGAAGGTGCATCTCTCTCCATGCATGAAAATTTGGAAGAAATTAATCTGAAGCTCCCAGGTTGAACACATCCGGAAGTTCCTTTTAGAACTATCTCCACAAGTTTCTCTGAAGATAATGTTTGACAGTTGCAACCATGAACATGAGAACAATTTAGCACGTTAAGTTTTAAAAAGATTAGCGGTGTCAGTTGTTTCTTTTTATTTCTGTTAGTTGCCACGCTATATTATCATCACAGAAAGAGGGGGGAAAAGTCGGGGGAGGGGTGGGGGATTTGGTTTTGGAAGAATCGAATGCAGTCATAGAAAACCAACTTTACTAGATTAGTATTGAAGCAGTAGATGAAACCATTCAAAGATATGGAGTAATATGATATCAGGATTTGAATATTCGGTTATTTTGTGGGATAAGGCCATTCTTAGGTGAGTAAAGGTGAAGTCAGGAAAGTAGAAGAAAGTCATACTTAGGTGATGTCAGTAACACCATTACGCAGGTTCTGCTGCATCATCAGCTGATGTTTTCGGTTATAGAAGCAATGCTAGTCCTCGAAGGAAGGAAACATTGAAAACATATTTTCTAGGAGATGACTTGGTATGTGGGCTATGTTTGGTATCAGGAGAAAATTCCTATAATTTTTCAGCTACTTCTTTTCTTTAAAAGGCTGTTTCATGTTAGCTTCCAGGCATCTCCCCAAGTCCTGTTCAATCTTGTTTCGAGTTTTCAACTAGTTGTTCATGTCTTGTACGATTCATGCATTCTATATTGTGTTTTGTATTGGTTACAGTGAAAGAACTTAAAAAGCTTGGAGCAAGAATTTGTGTTTCTGGTAGGCATGCACTAGTCAGTGGAAAGGATCAGGGAAGGTATGGTCTGAATTCATCTCTGCTGCTACAATTTACAAAATACAGTGTTTAAAATAACTTCAAGGCTCAGGTCAACCAGCTAAATGAGCTTAGCTGTTTTGTTATACTGATACTAAACCTTCAGTACTAACCTAGCTGGGAATCCAAAATAACAACCCCCAGTCGGCAGGCATTGCAGAATGCATGCTTTATATCGGTGAATGATTGGATGGAAAGCTATGTCCACAGGGATACTCCAATTTAACCACGTGTCATGTCCCCTTATATACTATTTCTTAACGGGAAAATTAGACAAAAATGATGTTACGCCGTGTCCTTGTGACATGATATGAGCCAGTCCACAATGAGTTGGCTCGATTCTGGCTAAATTTGCATTTCAATCATGAAAAACTCCCACATGCTATGACACAAGGACACGGCTAAAGGGACATGAACTTGCCATTTTTGTGTAATTTTCTATTAAGAATGGTATCCAACATGGGGTTAAATTGGATATCCCTGTGACATAGCCCACATGTTTAGTCCATGACCGCTCTGATGGACACTGTATTCTGGAAGTATTGGACCTGGATACTAATCACACACACAGAGCATGCGTACGCTACAAAGTCAGTCTATAACAGTGTTGCACGTGTTATTCTGCAGTAAGTTGGTTGGTGCCCGTGTTATGGCTAATGATATAAGAGGTGGAGCGGCCATGGTTTTGGCAGGCATGGCATCTGAAGGAATTACAGAGGTGTTTGCTTCACAACATATAGACAGAGGATATGAAAATTTTGAAGCCAAACTTTGTAGTTTAGGAGCTGATATCAAAAGAAGCCAAGATGCATCACCACTTATGCTTTCATCAATTACTTAGAACAGATGCATAATACTGTTGTAAAGTCACCAATTTCCATACTCAAGAATGAATTGCTTATCCATTTCTTAATGCATCTTCTGAAACCTTTTTTTGTGCCTTTTCACAGATTATTTTCTTCAAAACAACGCCACTACTGTAGGCTGTTTGTGGTGAGATGGGGATGTCAACGGGTCAGATGTAACCCAACATCCAACCTTAATCTGATTAGTCAGATTCGTAGCCAAATTCAAATCTGATTAATAATCGGATTCCGGTTTGGTATTGAATTTTGCATTCAAACCCAAATTCAGCTAATTAAAACCTGAATCCGATTAAGTGTAAATATTGGGCTTTAAGTTAGTCGGGTCCATATTTGGTTTTATCTGATTCTATCCGAATCTGATTAGTTTTGAACAGATTAGGTCGGACTGGTAATGCCCAGAAGGGACCTGTTTATTCCTATGGTAAGAACATTAAAGAAGCCAGAAAGGAAGAATCCAACCCATTGTAAGGAGGAGAGGGTAAATGGATTCTTTAGTTAGTCACATCTAAATCCATCCCTATGCCCTCTAAAGCCAGTTCCTTGTTGAGCAGTTTAAACCAAAGTGCTGTCCGTAAAAGGGTGAACATTGGACACAGTTAAGACATGCAAAATTGTTAGTTTTATCAAGGCCGGTCGCTAGATAAGCGGATTAGCTATTGTAATTTAGGTGTGAAATGGTGGAATTGTGGGGATTCAATTCCCAACCGTGAGACTGACACGAGGAACGTCAGTCAGTACCTTTCTTTAAGGTAGTTTTTGTTCTCCACAATGGTTCAAACGTCTACTTTAGGGATACAACGAGCCAGCCACGACCCCTGCAGTTCTATTCAGACACGACCTTTCGAAGCTTAAATGAGTGTGCTGAGGAATCACTTGAATTTGATGAAAAATCAGGATGCTTAAACATTGTCTATATACTACCGATAAGAGACGATATTTGCAACCAATGCATGACATGTAACCCTGAGACAAAAAAAAAAAAAAACCCAACTATATACAGCTGTCACACTTGAAGCCTCAAAATAAGCAGCAATAAAAAACCAAATTTGGCTGAAGTGCTTTCATGACTAGGCATGATCTACAGAAATTTAAAAATGTAAACTAAAAATTCAGATCCAAATATGTAGTGTAGAAGCTGAAAGCATTAATACTAGTTTCAGAACAGCGGATGTATTTCATTTTTTCTACAACCAAAGTCCAATAATAAGCTACAACAAACAACAACAACAACTACTACGCCTTCATCCCAAAACAATTGGGGTCGGCGATATGAACCAAAAAAGAAAATCATTCTGGGTCTTCCACATGAATCCTTCTCCTTCAATCATTTCTATCCAATGCCATGTCCTCGGTGAGGTTCAAAGCATTCATATCCTTTTCTATCACCTCCATCCATGTCTTCCTAGGCCTACCCCGACCTCTTTTAACTAATATATTTTCCCATTTCTCCATCCTTCTAACTGGAGCATCATTAGGCCTTCGCCGAATATGTCCAAACCACCGTAAACGATTCTCTCTCATCTTATTTTCAATGGGTGCAACGCCTACCTTCTTACGTATCTCCTTGTTCCGAATCTTATCTTTTATTGTATTTCCACACATCCATCTCAGCATACGCATCTCAGCTACACTCACCTAATAATAAGCTAATGAAGCAAAAAAAAGTGTGAGATATCATTTATTGCATATAGAAGTTAAAGGATAAAAGAAAAGTTAAAGCTGTAAGAAATACCTCCATCTTCTGGGATGACAGATGTACAGTGTTAGATTGACCCTCAGCAGTTGCATAATCAAAGTGCTGTCTTTGTAAGATTCTTCATTCAAGGTGTCAAGCTCAGAAATAGCCTCATCAAAAGCTTGTTTTGCAAGGTGGCAAGCTCTCCATTAAGAAAGATGCCACCAAAGACTTATCAGAGATCACAAGCTATGTCACATGGGTGCGGGGGCGGGGGTAGGGGTGCAGCAAATATATATATGTATATATATATAAAGTTTTAACAACATTAACACTAATGAAATAAAAAACAATTAGCACAATATCATCAAATCAGTTCATCATCATGCATGCAATAAATCAAATTAACAATCTACAATTCTATTCTACATCATAAAATCCAATACAACAATTATAAAAACAATCAACCCCTAAAAAAATAGTAAACCCCTAAAAGTACAAGGAAAATAGTAAAAAACACAATTTAAAAAACAAGATAATATTAAAACAAAAAAATGTAAATAAAATAAGATAATATCTTGATAATAATGTGATATTGGTCAGTCCCAAACAATAAACCCCTAAAAAAACTCCAAAACAATTTTGGGGTTTAAGCTAGGGCCTTCTTCCCACACAGTAATGCACGTCCATTACGGTCTCTGCATAAATAAAAATCCTATGGATTTTCTGGAACCTCTGATCAATGAAAGCCCCAATTTTTTTTCTAGAATCCCAACACAATAAAGCTCTTATTTTTTTCTGAAACCCCAAAATAGAAAAAAAATCCTCATAATATGTTATGAGAGTCCCATGCTTCTATACATAGAGAGAGAAAAAGCGTTACTTTCTTCTTCAACGGCAACACATGGACGACCTTAGTGGCAGAGAATCCAATAGAGTGGCATCAACAACGGACTTCGATGGTTGTTTCTTCTTCGGCAACGCAGGGGAGCCTTTTTTCGAGGCAACCAGCTGTGGGGGAGACACAAGCTATTTGGATGGAGGCGGTGCGGGTTGCGTTCATGTAAGAGGCTGAGAGCAAGAGACTTCGGTAGTTTGTATGGTGGCAGTGGTGGTGGGTTGTGCGAAGGTGGAGGCTAAAAGCGACATCTGCTAAGGTGATTGGTAGAAGAGAAGAGGAAGTCTGGCAATTCCGCAGAAGAGAAGAGGAAGTCAAAGAGGAGAGGAGGAGAGCAGAGGGAGTCGAGGGCATACCTGAAGAGGTCTGAAGGAGTAATCGGCGGCGGAGAGCAGAGGGAGTCAGAGAGGAGACAAATGGAGGATTAGGGCAAAAAAAATTTGCCCTAATCCTCCCCTCTGCAGCCCATTTCATTGGGCAGAAAAAAAAATTAAATCTAAAAATTGGACCAAAATGACCCTGGATGCATTGACCGCACCCAAGGTTGGGTTGACCGCATCGGGTGCCGCACTCTCAAGTGAACCCGCATCGCATCGACACGGGTGTGGCACCTGATTGGTTGAATCCCTGTGACATAGATCACACGTTTTCTCCAAATTTGGTGGTTATCACAATTAAGAAAGAAAAATGTAAAAAGTTGCAGTGTCATACCTTTCAGGTGAATTCATAATCTTATAATAGAAAACTGAAAAGTTTAATGCTAAACCCAATCTAATAGGGTGCGTGGGTGGTAAATTTGCCTCTGCAGTAGTGGAAGTTGTTTGTAGAGAGACAAAATCACAAAAACAAGCACAAATGAAATCTATTTTCCCAACATAAAAATTCACGTTTGGTACATTATGTCTCTAAACCTTTTATTTTTCCTTTTTAAAGGAAAAGATACTCTCTTTTATACGAAAGAACATTTCTTATATAAAACGAAAGAACTGATAATAGTAAACCCAGAACTTTGAGGGCATCTAACAGTCTTTTACATTTTATATCAGCGAATTATGTCTTCATGATGTAATCAGTAGCTACCACAACCTCATGCAAAACAAGCAAGTTTACCAAGATGAATCCACAGTTCAATCCACAGAAGGTTAAATGTGGATTACCCACCGAGCCAACAATCGTGCAAATTTATGTTTGACCAAAAAATGATCCCAGTTCAATCCACAGAAGGTTAAATGTGGATCCAAGTAAGCCCTTTGTAGCGTCTCGATCTAGGACCTCGAAAGTCCAAGTTCGGTTGGTATTAATTTTCAAAGTAAAAGTGTTAAAAAAAATTCATTATCTTTCAATAACTCGCTTTCTTTACATAGTCCATCATTCATAACAAAAGAGAGTAACAATTACATAGATGTTCCATGACAAGAAAGTAAAAACTACTAAATTCTCTGTTGAAGAAGTAGTCGATCGAGTCCTATCTGTACTAGTGTGCCTGGAACCTACACTTGTAATTAAACAAGGGGGTAAGTCTACAACCTAGTAAGAAATAATTATAAATAAATAAGCATTTAAACTTACAATTGTAGTGAGCTCTAAGCCCCTAGTCTGAGTTTAGTTTTTGACACACCATACAAGTTTGTATGTTTTAATTACTCTTCATTCACTCTCTTAAACACTCTGTCACACCAAACTAATCCTAGGTCGGCTATACTGGTTATAGTCGTCTATGGGTGTAACAACCCGCGTAGAACACCTCATTTCTACATATTGGCTAGACAATGAATCATACACTACCAGTGGTTTTCGGACCACCAGGCACTTTAGTGAAACAAAAAAGAGACTCCACCGGTAGCTAGCCGGAAGGTCAAGCTCAATCTCAACCTCAGTATGATTTATGCTACATCCTAACCATGATGGTTTTCAACCATCCATGGTCATCTAGAATACTTAAATACTGTGTGAGTGTAACCCTAAGTCATAAGATAAGTTCAATGCATAAACCCATATTCTCAAACTTGATTTTCATTCGTTCTCTCACAAGTGATATCATGAAATGATCACGATAGATCTCATTCTCAAAATCTCATGATGACGTTAAGACTCACACTCATCTCATAATAAGCACACAACGATGTAGGGTCTACACATAATTAAATCACCAGTGGTCCACTCTTCATGGTGGCTGCACTCTAGTCGCGAACTAGGTAGTCTTTACCACAGGTCACCACTTTCGAGATTTAAGGAGTTATGCATGTTAATCTCAATATATACATTCAGACATGTATAAAATAAAAATGAGACTCAAGTTTAAACACAATCTCATCACAATGCATGTTATTAATAGTTTATCACCTAGATACGCTATCACAAAATAATCTTTTTAACATGCATAACATACAACAACTAACATGTATTCCACAATTAACATGTGTTTGCAATCATCTCATAATATCATACATGGTCAATTTATACATATCATGATCACACTTAAAAGCTATTATGTTAATTCATAACAATTACATGCAACGTAAAAAATATTTATTCACATCTAAAATTACTTATAATATTCCTTATCACTAATGTGAATATTGTACTTTAATCGCAATCGAGTCTCTAGATGCTCAAATAGTAGGATCTGGTCATTATACAAATACATTCATATTAATTCACATAACCTCTTATATTTTTAACAAAAAATTACCAAAATATCTCTTTCAAATTGACTCATGAATCCTTGATTTTTGTGTCACTAATTTTACCAAAACCAATAGACAAGTAAATTTCTCACTACGATATGAGTCCAACGCACCAAACCTCACTAAATTTCGAGTTTAGAGTGCAAAGTTATGTCTATTTTACCAAAATAAATCTCAAGTACACCTAAGGGTATTTTGGTTATTTCAAATTTATTCTTAAAATTCAAAAATAATCTCAACCCGATTCAGGTCCAATGTTAATTTGGATCTAAAGTTGTCTGACTATACTAGATCCAGATTCATAACTCATGTAGATCCAGAACAGTCTGATTGGATCCAGACCTAGTTCTGATCTAGATCTAGAACTGATCCACATATCCAATTCTGATATAAATCTAGAATTGATCCAGACCCATATCTCTTAGGATCTGGTTCTAATTGGATCTATCCAGGTTAACTTGATTCAGAATTGGTCTGATCTAGATCAATCTGGATCCGAACTGAGAATCAAGACCCAGTCATACCGAGACGGTTCGGTATGACTTGGGTTGATCCAAACCGGTTCGGTCTGAACCAACTCCACCTGAACTGGTTCGGCTAGAACCGATTTAGTTTGAATCGGTTCGATCTGAACTGACCAGATCTGAATTCGGTTCAATTTGAACCGGCTTAGCCTGAACCGATTCGACTAAAAAAAATCTATCTGGGTCGGTCTCGGTCTGGGTCACACCCAGGCCGAACCGGCCCCTTGCTTTTTAATATTTGATTTGATCTGGGTGCAACCCAGACCGACCTGGTCTAATCTCTCTCCTTCCTTTCTCTATGTGACAGATGGATCGGCTGCCAGCATCGGCCGGTCGATCGACCTCCTCTCTCTCTCGTAATCCCTCTTTTTCTATTTTTTTTTAAACAGAAGCTTGCCGGCATCCATGGCTATCGGGCCCCCTTTGCTGAGAACGAAAAGAGAAAATGAAGATGAAGAGGAAGGAAAAAAAAAGAAACCCTTACCTCATTGCCGGCGGAAAATCGATAAGCTCCCTGAAATTTAATTTTTTCCTTTTTCTTCTTCTCTCCCTCGCTCTCTGCCGCTTCCTCTCTCCCTCTATTGTTCGCTTGATGCGAGGTGGAGAGGGCTGCATGAGGGCTTTTATAGCCCTCACGCAGGGTGATAAGCCTCACCCCTCCCGCGGATTGTGGGGGGTGAGGTTTATCCTCTCCCCCTTCGGTCTACCGAAGAGGCGATTCCCCCAAGTGAAAAACCGTCTCTTTTTTTTCGTCGGAGGGGATTTACACCCTTGTTTCAGATCTTGACTCCTAGACCTACTTTGGTGCCAAACTGATACATATTCCAAATGCAGGGAAATTCCTTTCTCCTCAGTCCTACAGAACCAAAAGTATTCCCTCAAAATGACGAGTTGGTATTTTCAATAAAAAGAAGAATTATGAGCTCCAAGATTTAAATGAAGAGTTCGACACATGATGACGCATCATGCAAATAAGTCACAAAGCACTGGAAATACAGTGTCTATCTTATGGCTTGACTGATGCCCAGTTCCCTAGGGCCTATTCCAACTTCTCAGGTAGAATTACCAATTCTAAGATTTATATGAGGAATTTTGTAAATGTGGCATGTGTATACTGTGCATCAGTGTTTCTAAAACATAAAAACAGTTTCATAAAATCCATTACCTGATATCCCAAACTTCAACATATGTTTCGAAAAAGGCTGTTACGATTTATTGTTTATTAGGTAGGATCCTTAGTTACAAAATAAAAAGTTCTGGTGCAACATCTTGCCTGATCAGCAGCCTCCTTTCTCTCGCTCCCAGTCTTCAACTCAGCCACGTATCGACAGTAATCACCTTCCATGTCAAAATAAAAACAAAATATGCAAATAAGAATTTTGAATTTAAAACCTTAAAAGTCTGGAAGCAGAACATTAGGGGTGTAACTGGGTCAGGTATACCCGGTGTCCCAGACGGATTATACCCAACCAGAACCGATATTGGTGGACCCATGGGTTTGGGTCGGATCCAAAATAAGAGTCTTAGTGAAAACGGGTCAGGTCTTGGGTATTGTAAATGAAGACCCAAACTTGAACGGACATGACCGGATTATGTACCCATACCCAAATTGTTCTCCATATTTTAAACTTTTAAAACCGAACCGACCCGATTATGTACCCAAACTGATTATACACTGAACCCAAACTGACCCCACTGTATACCTAAACCAACTATACCCGAACCTACTTCATACCTGGTGAAAGTTTCTAATTGATAAATAATATTATTTATTCAATTAAACATTTAAAGATAATGATAAACTTAGAATTAATATGGAATGCATTTTAGTAATCCAAACTTTAATTCATTTTTTCATGTACTTCATGCTGCCCTTTTATTGAGAAAATTGTAGGATTGAGGTGAATCCCAGAATAATACTCAAGAACTCATTGAATTTGATACATTCTGAATATAATATATCATTGATTTTTTTATTTCAACTTAAATGTTTGGTTGGCGTGGATATAGTATTTTTATATTCAGACTTTGACATTATTTAGAATAGTTATTAAGCTTCTATTTTGTTAGCATATAATCTTCTTAATAAACAATTGATTCTAATATTTTATATTGGCGGGTAATTAGGTTTAAAATACTGAGCATATCAAGACCCAAGCTGAAACCCAAACCTGTTAAGGCCCAAACAGTTAATATCAGAACATGTGAACCTATATGGGTCTACTTTTTTCAGCCATACCCAAATCCTGACCCAAATCAAAACGGGTCTACCAAAAACCCAACCAGATGTATACCCAAACCCATTAACCCATATGTGTTCACAGTTTTTAGTTGTACCCGAACACGAACCTGAATTAGATTGGGTCGGGTTTGGGTCTTACTTTTAGACCCGATTCAGAATCGGGGCCGAACCCGACCCTGTTGCATCTCTACAGAACATCCTATGTCAATATCAAAGAAAACCACACACATGAGAGAGAAATTAGTGACAACTTGTAGTAAAATACAGTAGCTTCACCAGCAGATGGTGAAGGTATTAGATGTTCATCAATAACAGTCATCACATCATTACATATACTAGACAATTCTGATTCCACCTTCTGCCGATAATCCCGTATTCGTTTTACATTCACTTCATTCACCTTTGCTTCTTCCTTCTGCTCAATTGATGAAAGTATCCGCCAAGAGGGTCGCCGATCTCCAACCACATTCTTGTACCCTACAGACAGCAAAATTCTCTCCTCCACTGTCAACTCCACATCTAAATGTGCCACTTTCTTCATTGAATCACCATTTCTGGAAAAGATGGGTGAGGCCACAGGAGTATAATTTTCTCGATCATTCTAGAAAAAAAAAACAACTAATTAAATCTAAATAAATTTTTGCTTAATTCAACATCTAAAGTAGTTTAATGACCATTTCAAGAAAGAAAGAAAAATCAAAGGCAAACATTTTTCAATCTTTTGAGAACATCTATAAGTTACATACACGCCTGCGTGCTTTCATGCTTCTGCTCTCTCACTTTCCATCCGTCCTTAGTTGATTTAGTGCACAAAGTTTTTTCCCCCTCATTAAACCACTACCCTCTACTCTAAAAAAATTCAATAACATGAAACTCTCGTCCTTCAGAAGCCTAAACAACTAAAACAACAAGTCTAAGGGTAAAGCCTATCACCATCAATCTGGGCAGGCAGTATAGGTTCAAATCCCATTGGTGTTGCCCCTTGCACAAGCCCAAGCGTACCGACTCCCTGGGAGTGGGAGCAAGGGGTGGCCGACTCCCTGGGAGCAAGGGGTAAGCCCACTGAGTTTTACACTGCCAGGACAGCGACTGTAAGTATCACAAGCAAAGCCAGTGCGGTTAGGTCTCTAATCCTGGGGGTGGTTTCTCCATGTAAATATCAAAAAGGTCTACTTGTCGAGTTTGAAAAATTCTTGATATATTTTGTCTCATAAAAAATTATTGTTAATGATGTCCATGGTGGCCATCTGAATGTTCCTCGTACTCTTTTCCCATTGTCAGTGAAGTTAAATATATTTTCATAGAAAAAACATGATCCAACAGCCGATTTCTAGCAAACAGATAATGTTGAGCACGTCTGTGGGGTCGGATTTGCCAAACATAGCCAGAAACATTTAAAAACAGCATTATCCACACTGTGCGAACAGTAAACCAATTTTCATATGTATATATATATATATATAGAGAGAGAGAGAGAGAGTATCTTGTTTCTGCAAATCATTCAGCACCAATGGTTTCTCGAGTAATAAATGTTCACATTTCTGCATCATTTACAATTTCGGAGTTGCACCTTTTTTTCACTATTTTGTGGTCTGATCTACACATGCACCATGCTCTCTCTCTCTCTCTCTCTCTCTCTCTCTCTCTCTCTCTCTCTCTCTCTCTCTCTCTCTGATAACATACGTCACATTATAGACCTATAATAAGAAGAATAGAATGCAAAACCTAGAGGCTTGATGTAATGAAGATGGCAGATTCTTGCTATTTTAGGTGGTCACTAACATGAGCAACCACCCCTGCACCAGCATTATACAGCCATTCTTGTTTCACCTGATTCAGTACAGATTTTTATCAGCAAACACAACAGAAGAACATCCTCTTTGTTAGCAAAGGAAAGACAGATGCTTACGTGAATGTTATTATGAGCCAAGAATGGCCAAAGTGCAGCATGAAAACTCACATCCACTTTCTTCCATCCAACTCTCTGTAGGCCACGAATCATTTCCTCTGCTTACACTAAGAACAACATCAGGTACTGTGCAGTAACAGTGGAAAAGGCTATGCCAACTAATATCACCAAGCCCCAACTCTCTGAGAGTCAATACCAGGATGGAACCTCCACAATGGTTAACAAAATCATGTTTGATCTTCAATATGCAAGCAAGGAAATTACCAAAATACCCCCATTCATTTATGGATCAGATGAAAACCCATGCTGCTCTAATCCATCAGAAACTCAAGTGGAGGTTGTGGTGTTATCTAGGTCCCAGCATAACAACATTATGGGGGTGGAACAGGTGTTGAGCAGTAATCAACACCCAAATTGTCACACACATGCATATGTATGTAGAAAACATCAGCACAATTATGTATGCGTGCAGCCAGCCGTGCAAGCATGCAGGTATGTATGTAGAAAACATCACCACATTTAATAAATAAGTAATCATACATGTAATGAAGGAAAAACAGAAACCCAAGAAGAAAGAGGACTGAAAAAGTCAATTTTGCATACCAACCTTCAAGGATGTCATGATACTCTGATGCATTCTCAGGACTAAGTGTATTCTGAGCTGCCTCCTTAGCCTTTGCTGCTTTAAGCGGAAAACTTGGTCCCTCAGATGGAATTGGTGGACAATATTCCACATCTACAACATGTTTATACCCATCCAACGACCTTTTGGGAGGCTGGATTCATCACCAAACATGAATCCAAACAGGCAAAGTACAATATCCAAAGAAAATTAAGTGGAAGTTACAGGATTAGATACCACACTAATCCTTTACCAAAGAGGGAGACACTAAGCACGTAGCAAGATCAGACAACATGGTTGCCTCTTTTGGTGCAAGCCCAAACTTTTATGATCACAAATGTTGTAAATATTTTAGAAAATAATGATAATTTTAAAAGATGTATCAAAGATGAAATGCAAAGAGTTTTAGTCAAAGATAAGGAGATTAAGGAGAGATGGAAAGATTATCTTGATAAGCTATTTAATGGAAGTCATGCTCAGGATCTTGGAGACTTCTCCATTCCTTTTCATGAGATGAATCGTGACTTCATGTGCAAGATTCAAAAGAAAGAAATTGCAGAGGCTTTGAAGAAAATGAAATCAAGAAGGGAAGTTGGCACAGATGGTATACCTATCGAGGCTTGAAAATGCTTGGGAGAGAAAGGTTTAGAATGGTTGACAAATCTTTTTAACAAGATTTGGCGGACAAATAAGATGCCTAATGAGTGGAGGAAGAGTACTTTGGTGCCTCTATATAAGAATAAGGGTGATATACAAGATTGCACAAACTAGCGTGGTATAAAACTCATGAGTCATACTATGAAACTTTGGGAGAGGGTGATTGAGTATAGGTTAAGGAAGGTTGTCATGATATCGGAGAATCAATTTGGTTTTATGTCTGGAATATCAACTATGGAAGCTATACATCTTCTTAGACAACTTATTGAGAGATATAGAGAGAGGAACAAAGATTTGCATATGGTTTTTATTGATTTGGAGAAGGCATACGATAGAGTACCTAGGGATGTTCTCTGGTGGACAATGATGAAGAAAGGTGTTTCTCTTAAGTACATTAGTATAATTAAAGATATGTACGAAGGAGTAGTAACCAATGTCCGCACTTGTGGAGAGGTGACAACCAATTTTTCTATAACGGTTGGGTTACATCAAGGATCTGCATTAAGCCTTTTTCTATTTGCTATAGTGATGGATGAGCTTACAAGATCAATTCAAGAAAATGTGTCGTGGTGTATGTTGTTTGTTGATGATATTGTTTTGATTGATGAGTCTAGAGTTGAGGTTAATGCTAAGTTAGAATTATGGAGACAGACATTGGAAGCAAGAGGTTTTAAGTTGAGTAAGAGTAAGACAAAATATATGGAATGTCGGTTTAGTAAGCAACGAAGTAGTGATGGGAGTGTAGTGAAGCTTGGTGAGCAAGAAATACTGGTGGATGACTGTTTCAAATATTTGGGATCTATCATTCAAAAGCATGGAGAAATTGATGAAGATGTAAATCATAGGATAAAGGTTGGGTGGATGAAATGGAAAAGTGCAACTGGAGTGTTGTGCGATCGTAGAATGTCATTGTGGTTGAAGGAAAAGTTTTATAGAACGACAATTAGGCCTGCTTTACTATATGGTACGGAATGTTGGGCTGCCAAGAGACATCATATTCAAAAATTGAGTGTAGCTGAGATGCGTATGCTTAGATGGATGTGTGGAAATACAATAAAAGATAAGATTCGAAACGAGAAGATACGTAAGAAGGTAGGCGTTGCATCCATTGAAAATAAGATGAGAGAGAATCGTTTATGGTGGTTTGGACATATTCGGCGAAGGCCTAATGATGCTCCAGTTAGAAGGATGGAGAAATGGGAAAATATATTAGTTAAAAGAGGTCGGGGTAGGCCTAAGAAGACTTGGATGGAGATGATAGGAAAGGATACGAATGCTTTGAACCTCACCGAGGACATGGCATTGGATAGAAATGATTGGAGGAGAAGGATTCATGTGGAAGACCCAGAATGATTTTCTTTTTTGGTTCATATCGCCGACCCCAATTGTTTTGGGATAAAGGCGTAGTTGTTGTTGTAATGATAATTTTAAAATTATCATGATATTATCACAGTATTATTTCAATGTCAAAATCTTTTTTATTTGACATTAGTTTTTCAATTATTTAGAAACAAATTTTCTTTTCTTTTTTTCTTGTCTTAAACACTCTCTATCTTCGGTTCACACTTTTGCAAAATGAACATTAGCAAAGTCTCCATTCCTTCCTATATTTTTTTCATTATTTTTGCAAAATTATGAGATTTTTCTGAGATCTATAAAAAATCCTGTAACATTGCTGGAAATTGCTTCTAACTTAAGCACATGATAGTTCTTTACTTTTACTGCTTTCTTACAGTGTTCGCTTTCAGTCCTTTTGGTTTTCTGAAGATAGCAAGGAAAGGGTGCACACCTCAAGAATCAAGTTTGCATACTTATTAAACTAGTGGTTGCTGTGTTTTGGTTTATAGGTAAATGCCTGTTGCTTTCAGTGTTTAAACATGACTTCTACTCTCTTTTTTATTGTCACTATCAAGTTGAGGAATTAGCATATAAAGAGACAAAGTTAGACATACTTCTTTTGTCACATAAAAGACCTTGATTAATACACAAAGCATTTATATAGTTCAGAGAATTAACAATAAGCATGTGTTTAGTGTTTAATGTTTAATTTATTATTCTCAACTATGTCGTATGAATTGCACTCCCTTAAACAAGTTCAAAATTAGAAGATGAAAGTGGGAAGTCTCATAGATTTCCACAGGATTCTGATCCCCAAGATCCCTGTCATAAGATAGGGCATCTAATTATAATATCAAAATGCAAATGCCATGTATTAAGCTGGTTTGAGTTGCAGTTTATTTCAGTTTACAGTTTGTGCAGTCAAATGTCATATTCTGTCACATGGGTGCGGGTGCGGGTGCGGGTGCGGGTGCGGGTGCGGCACTTTCAAAAAACTTGGGTGCGGGGGTGCAGCGAATATATATGTATATATCGACGCGGGTGCGGCACCCAGTTTGCCGAGTCCCTGTGACATAGGACTCATATTCTGTTTAGATGAAGAATATTAAAACTACAAAACATATGGAACATCTTACCTTAACAAGCTCTATCTCCCTCCTGATGGAGGACGTGCGCCACCCAACCATGTCTAAAGGATGCTAAGTAAAACAGTTTGGAAAAATGAAAGAGGACACCTGCTTCCTGAGAAGAGGAACATCAATTCTTACTAGCATATGCACCAGGATACGGTCATAAGATACGTTCGCATATACAATACGGCACTTAAATGCAGCAAGAGCAGATCTGCAGCACAAGTTTAAAGCACATGAGAAATACCTCATACAAATTCGATATTAGATAACTGAATTGTCAGTATACATATCAAAAACTACTTAACCTACATAAAATTTCCATCTTCACAATCAGATGCCATTGTCAAAAGAAGGGGTGGTTTAGAAGGTTTGCCATCAGTAAGGAATAGCTGACGACCTGTTCGGCGAATCAGAATAGTAGCTACAGTCGGAGCAAGCTTTTCCAACAGGGGAACCCCCAAGAGCAATGGAAGCTGAAGAATGATGCACGTTAGCAAAATATATCAAAAGTGTCAATTGTTTGCAACTGAAAATGGATAACAGAAACACAAGATACAGGTCAACTAAGGAGTCTGAAGTCATCGTTTTGGAAATATTTCATTAAAATACTGGGTCATAAAACTTCACTCTCAACAGGTCTTCAATAAATATTGAAAACAAGGAAATCTCAGCAACAGCAGGAGGCATGCAAACATAATGGATCAAGAAAATTTAAGAATAACTAAATTGAACTATACAACTGCATAATCAGAAATAGAGTTAATAATGGTGTTTCCTATTTTAGTGTCGGTGCCGGCTTCATTAAATAGCAAAGTATGTTTGCAGTTTCTCCCTTTCCTCTTTTCAAGCTGATACATTCAAAAGGAAAAAGTTGTCAACCATGAGAAAAACTGATAATGGACAAAACCCTCAAATCCATTCCCTTAAGGATGTCAATATGTCACGTATTAGAAAACATTAAGTGAAAGTAAACTGAAGGAAGCTGCAAAAAACTTGATGTTTAAGGTAATCACATTGAGGTGATTATTTCCTCAGCAGACATGAAGGGATATAGGAACAAGGACAAATTTGCTGAAGCAGAGCAAAAGTCACAGACAAAAAATTTCAGCACCAGTATTAACTCACGAGGCAACCTACACTTAGTAGACCTTAAAATAGATATGTGACATGGATATTTTGTTTAGCCTAAATGCTCATACAGTCAAATCTATGCCAGACACAATCAATGCCTTCTTTATGACTCGGTCTTTTATGATCTTGAAACTTTTATTTTATCATTAATTTTTTTCCTATTAGAGATGTCGATAGGATTTGGGTTGGATATCTAACAAAATTCAAATCCCTTTAGTCGGCTTCAGTAGAGCAGGTAACATCCTATTAGTAATCGGATCCAGATTCAGTATGCAGTCTGACATCTAAATCCACATCGGCATCCAAACCAAATCTGAATCCAATGGATAATCCAATGAATTACACATTAAATATATCTGATTAGGGAACCGGATTTGGTATTACTATTACCTTTTGCCATCCAACACTGAATCTGATTTGGCAAGATCTGATCAGTTCTGATTCAGTAATGATTACATCTGAATCAAACCTGACCTGTTTATATAACCAAGCCTATTTGTTATATAACTCATCATGAAGATGAACATATTTATATTTCTTCATGCATGCAAACAAATCTGAATCCAATGGATAATCCAATCAATTACACATTAAATATATCTGATTAGCTAGTTGGATCCGGATTTGGTATTACTTTTACCTTTGCCATCCATCTCTGAATCTGATTAGGCAAGATCTGATCAGTTTCGATTCAGTAATGCTTACATCCAAATCAAACGTGACCCGTTTATATTACCAAACCTATTTGTTATATAACTCATCACGAACATGAGCCTATTTGTTATATAACTCATCATGAACATAAGCAAATTTATATTTCTTCACGTGCACACACACACACACATCTCCGTGTTTCATTATTCTAAAACTAAGGTGTTCATGTAATATGACTGTCTCATATCTGAGCCCACGTGACATAATTGTCAAGTATATGACCAAATGCATAGCATTGGTAGCTTTTGATTGTTATCCACCTAATATCAATCTAACAAAATTGTGGGGGGTGACAAATCCATGCATTACTCAATGGAATCCCAGTTATTCAATTCAACAAGCATGCAAACTTTTTATGTAAGTAAAAACACAACCAAAACCTTGCAACTTGAGTTCATCAAACATGAAGATACATATTCAAACATTAAGAAGATAAGATCTATTACAAAGGTTTTTGTTAGAACCCGAACTCCCATGGAGAACCACGGCTCCAGAGAGAGACGTGCACCATGAGCAGGAGGGGTGTGCAGCAATAGGGAGAGATAATTGTCTCTCCTAGTCGGCTAAACAGGGAAGTGTAAGGTGGAAGGGGGGTCGACGGCAAGGGAGGGAGAAAAAGTGTTCCCTCTGAGTCGATGACGGGTGTGGAAGAGAGGCGAGAGAAAAATACATTCTCTCAAAGAACAACAACAAGAACCAAGAACAAAGCTTAGAGAAATCTATAAATAAACTTCATTATTAATAAACTAAACAAGGTACATCTATATATAGCTTTACAAGAGAGCAAATTAGTAAAAGTACAAACACACTCCCACCTAAGACGGGATTCCAGGGGGGTGTTCCACCATAATCCCAGCCTGGATAGGACTCCGAATGGGGTCCTCTGCGCAATCCCAATTGGGCGGGACTCCATCTGGGCGGATTCTCCTGTCGGACCTGGGGGAGAAAAGGGTTCGTAACAGTTTCCCTAACAATTATTCCTAAATGAATAGTACTGACACAATATAGTAGAATAAGGTAGTAAACTAGGACTAATAGTAAAACACACTATTTTGGTTGTTTAGTTGATACAATTCCAAATATAGATGGTATTATATCTTCAGAGAATTATATCAAAGTTAGTGAACATCGGTAGTGCTCAAAGTTAGTGAACATCGGATCCTATGTTGGGGCAGATTCTCCTGGTCGAACCTGGGGCAGAAAAGGGTTTAACAATCCAACTCCCTCAAACATGCCTTGGCCTCAAGGTGGGAACTTCGAGCATTGTTGCAACCATTCATCCTTAACCTCTAGATGTGCGCAATGGTTGGACTTTGTTGCTCCCTTTCAGACCCGGTGTGCAGCTCGGCCTCGAGTATGGTCCGCTTTTGTTTCTTCTAGTTCCACTTAACTTCTAAGAGCTACGAAGGAAACACAAGTGGATCAATTGAACACTTATCCAGAGAAGTTGGTGGTGAAAAGATATGGTTTGTTAATGATCCAAATATGGCAGCTGCATAACAACCCCAAACGGACCCACTTGTAATTTATGATCCAAAGTAGCAAGATCCAAGTGTAATTGTAATACTAAACATTTTCTAAAACCCAAAAATTTTAATTAATGAGAATTTTTCCTTGAATTAATAAGATTTTGATGTAAATATTTTTATTACGGAAGATTCATAGGTGTAGGCTCATTATAATTCATTATTATTTATTTAGAAAAAGGATTAGTATTATACATTAGATCTTAGGAGTGGACCCTATGTTGGATCATGAACCCAAATAGCGAAGATCCATAGTCCATGCATAGGACCACTTGAGGAGTCCAAACTTTCAAGAAGTGTTAGGTGATAAGATGTAAACCAAGAATAGGAGATTGATTATATTTTTGGAACTTCTAGGAGGGGGCGTCACCTAAGAGTTGGAATCCAAGTAGGTAACCCAACCTCATTTATTTAAAGGGGTTGAGTCTCCTTTTCCTCATACACCACATTGCGAGAGAGAGAGAGAGAAGAGATGACCAGTCTTCTAGCCATCCATTGTAGAGGTCGTTGTTGCGTAGGTAAGCCTTCTACTCCACGATTTTTCTGGTGACAGGCCATATTAGCCGATCGTGTTTGCATTTTGGCTTGTTTTTTTGTGTTGGGTCTGACGCAAGGTCTATACCTTGGTCATAGACAGCAACCGCGTGTGTTGGAAAAGGGATTTATGATGTCTTTCGTGTTCCGAAGAAGTTTCGGGAGCGCTACGTTATGATTTGAGCTTTGTTTTCGTGTGCGGTATTTTAACCGAACAAAAACCACATTAAGATATGTGATTTTACGTTTTTCAGCATGTATGGTGTTCAACATAGGTCAATCAAGCATTGAACCTTGTTTTTATGGGTTGAATAAAGAGGATCTAGGTTGGATCAATTTCAAATTCAAGATTTTTTCCGTAAAAAGCATTTTGACTTGTAAGAGAAATCAAACTCATTTTCCTTTGAAAAATGATTGGATTTAGGTTTTATATTTATGTTAGGTGATAGATTTTTGTTATATACATCGTGTTTAATGCATGTAGAAATTGTTCTGATGTTGTTCTTGATGTGCACATGTACTTTTATTTTGTTTGATGAATTTCTTGGAAAACTATAATTTGTGTTGTATTATTTTTGTCTGACCAGTCAAAAAGATAAATATGGTTCTCCCAAACCACAGTCCTATAAATCCTAGAATTTGGTAGGGATATTAAATACACGTGGAAGTAGTTCCAGATCAAATTTCAGCCTTGGATGAGTTGTGAATTGAGAGATATGTCATTTGTAAGTCAGTACAGATATTTTGTCCTGAATGTGAGCCTACAGAGATAGAGTATTTTGTAAAAATCACAACTCTCAAAATACTCAGGATTTATGGCTGAGATTTTAGGATGTGTTAGTCTAGATATGGAAGAATACATGGTTAAAATCTTAGATGTCAACTCCTCACGGTTTGGAGATGAAAATTCATGAAGAGTGGTCCAGAATCTGTAATTTTTAGGGACACGTTCTGTCGAGTAACAGAAACAATACGTGTTTCAAGATTTTTATCTCTCAACTGAAATCAAATTTAATTCTATAATTTAGTGGGTTTGAATATGACATATCAAGCCACCTACGGTAAAAATCTCAGTGTCTAATTCTTCCTGGACAATTTATAATGGATTTTTCTTTTGAAATGACAAAATTGGACAAGATTTAGGAATCGAGAAAATAGTTTGTGTTCTAAAAATTTTATTTCCTAATTTGTAATGAGTTAAGGTCTTAGATTTTGAAGGTATGTATTTAACATACGTAAGAAACTTTAGTTAAAATATCATAGCATAAATCGTTATGTATGATTTATGATAGAATTTCTAATGTCAGTTAAATTTCTACATTATCAATCCCGAGTTAGTGGATTGTTTTGCTTGTATGCATGAGACGGTTCAATAGGTGAACTAGATGGATTTATGGCATACTGTCGAGCAGCATATGGGCCTATTGAAGCAGTGTGCTGGTGCAATCTCTTGTGAAAATTATTTGAATGCAAAGTTTAAATTTTGTCATGATACATACAATGAATGGCACAATTGGCACATGATGGGTACACGGTTGTGTTGTCCGAACGGGGAGATAACCCAATCGGATTATGCATGAGATGATATGAATATTTGAGTTGGATGGAGCTCGTGTGGCATGAGTGCATGCTATGAATGTTGTGGATCCAAAACCGTTCTTTATGGAAAGAACATGTGAAAGTTAAATATGTAAAAGATACTCAAACAGTAAAATAATTCTTTTCCTTGGTTGCCCTATAAAAAGGTGAGAACCTTGGATGGTTGTCGTGGGGGACAGGGCGGTACTGAACTCCGTGAAATTTTTCCCCAAGGGCACGATAAGTTGCTCATTGTCCTCGGCCATGGTAGTGTTAGAAAGTGACTTGGAATACCTTGGGTTCAATAATGAACCCATACTTATGCACGTAAAGTGCAAATATACCCATTAAAGGGAAACAACACACGCACATAATGTGCCAATACATAAAACCCATAAAAAGGGAATAATATGACTTAAAGTCATAAGTTACATATCATTGAAGAATAATGGAGAAGGGGTGAAAACCCCATTACAATGGAGCATAAGCTCCCTCAAGGATTTCTAAATACAAAGGGGAGAGCCCCTATTTATAAGCATAAGAAGGAGCCACAAAGGGGGCTCCCAAGAGAGTCGTTGGGAGCCCCCAACGGTCACATATGTGACCGTTGGAGGCTCCCCAACGACTCTTTGGGGAGCCTCCCTATGTGGCGCAAAAGCCAAAAAATAAAAAAGGAAAAAAGAAGAAAAATAAAGAAGAAAAATAAAAATAAAAATTACAAGCATTATTCCAAAATGGAATATGCGTAAAACAGGAATTTACAGAAATACCCTTTTGGGTGAAATAAAGTATATATATTTATATTCATATATATATATATATATATACATATATATATATATATATGTATATATCTATATATATCTATATATATATGAATATAAATATATACGAGATTACAAATGTCGATAATACACATATTTTAACATCCCCCCTCAAACTTTGCGGGGAAAAACCCGAAAGTTTGGAAAAACATTTCTTCAAAACAGAGGGAAGTCTTGAAACATAGTCCAATTCTTCAAAAAATCTTTAAGAAAAAGGCTCCATCTTCATGACAGTTGAGCTAGGTCTTCAAATCCAATTCACCATCGATCGAATCCATGATGTACCTAATGTTCCACATCTTAACGATCCTGTAGAAAAACAACAAAGAAACAAGTAAAACATATCTTTGCACTTTTACTCAAATGGAACATTTCTAACTAGCATAATTATGGATGACACATGTTAGAAGTTATGCAAATTATGCAGAAATGACACCAAAGTTTCAAAATCATACATCATAATGAGCGGAAGCAAATTATGCAGAAATAAATTGCAAGAATGCATAATGCATTCATAAGGTCCAACGTTGGACAAATATAACCCCATAATGGGGAATAACAAAATGGTCCACTAAGGGACACCACAATAAGCCTACGAAGAGGCATGATAAACATTATTGAATGAGGGCCCAAAAAAGCCATAAAGAGCATATGCATATACTTATCATGAAATGAATTAATACTCAAAGAACTCATTAATGAACATGCTTCAAACATGTAATGAAGTGCCAAACAAGAGAAACAAAGTCTCCAAACATACTTTAGGCAAAATAAACCCAAGAGTTCACAAGGTTTTAAAATCATTTATGAAAGACATACTTAATACACATTTTGCATATAAGGGTGGCAAAAATCATAAGCACTTAATATATAGATTAAATGCTAAGAATTCAACTTGATATGCATATCAAAAATATGATTTGCTTGAAAAACACAAGTCATGAATGAAATTTTGCAAATTTCAACAATAGTTTATCCATTACAAACATCTTCCTCATTAGTCCTCCAAAACCCATAAATCAAGTGTATAAGCTACTAGATCAAGAATATAAAGCCATTAAAGGCCAAAGACACACACAAAGGTGTGTAAAAGAACCTCTTGTCTACATATAATAATACTTGAAATAAGTGCATCTACGACAAGAACAAGAGAATACATGCCAACATGGACTAAAAAGTATCTCTTGTCTACGTAAAAAATACACTTAAAACCAAGTATGTTCAGCTACTAGAACAAGAGTAATAAGCCAACCATGGGCTAAAACATAATACATCTCTTGTCTACATATGATAGCACTTGAAATGAGTGAAATAAGCCAACCATGGGCATACATCTTAAGCGACTAGAACAAGGACACAAACGCCAACATAGGCTAAAAATCACACACCATGGTGTGAATCAACGTGTCTTGTCTACATATAAAAACACTCAAGACAAGTGTGTTCAGCTACTAGACCAAGAGAGCAAAAGCCAACAAAGGGCTAAAACACACGAAGGTGTAATAAAATTCTTGTCTACATATG
This sequence comes from Nuphar pumila, assembly GCF_984573655.1. Taxonomy (NCBI): domain Eukaryota; kingdom Viridiplantae; phylum Streptophyta; class Magnoliopsida; order Nymphaeales; family Nymphaeaceae; genus Nuphar; species Nuphar pumila. The sequence goes on along the minus strand of NC_143263.1, from coordinate 6,574,379 downwards.
ATGACACTTAGATAATGGGCATAAAAGGAAAAGACTTTTGAGGCAATAAACTTGTAATGAAAATAAACCTCGAATGAAACAATATTCCTTTTAAAACATGAATACTCATAACAATAACATTTTGGAATAAATGCATGTAAAAGTATCTTCAACAAGATGATAAAATAATATTTTTTAGAACAAATGTGTGAACATACACACACCAAGAACACTTGTGAAAAAACACAAGAACACATGTGCACAATAAGCACAACATTCGGAATCACAAATGTGCAAATGCACTCATAAGATTCATAAATAAAAGGTTGGGCTAAAATCCCAAAACACCTTGATTTTAAATATACCTTAAAGCATTTAAGGTTTCAAACACCATATGTCCATCACATTTACATAGAAGCATCCATAATATCAATGGCCACAAGAGAAAAAATGAGTGACACACTCATAATTAGAGATCAAATACCAACTCATTTTAGAGTCTCAAGGTGCCCATAACTCACCTCAACAACCATCTATAATATGGAAGGTGGACAATCTAAAATGATACAACACGAGGTGCCCATAACTCACCTCGACAAATATCTCTAATATGACAATAATAAGGCCAAATAAATGATGCATTAAATAACATGTGATGGACAAATATAAATGCCACAAAAGGGCAATAAACACATAAGGAATCATTTTCCAGAAAGTTTTTACAAAGAGGACCGATTAACAAAATGAATCAAAGGTCCAATATAATCCATCAAAAAACAATTTTGCATAAACACGAATTATGCCTAATCTTTAAAAGAAGTCTTATATCAAAAAGACCACAACATAAAGAATTCATCAAGACAATCAAGCTTTTAATCAAAGAAATCATAAGAACCGTAATGGTTCACAAAGAAGGCTTTAACACAATACTCAAGGAAAAAGTACTTGAAAATTTATAGATTTGGGATTAAATCCCATACAACAAGTTTTAAATATTCTTTGATTGAGATGAGATATGCGGAAACGTACAAAGTGCTATAAGCACTTACAATGATTTAAAAAGGACTCAATATCTAAATTCATTATGTTTTTCACAATAAGAAATATGCATAAAGGCTCCATAATGCAAAAACGTCTACGAAGAGACAATACACATGTAAGCACACAAGGCTTTATAAAAGATGTGCACGAAAGCATTCATACAATACTTGAACAAATACACACCAAGGTGTAAACAAACATGCACTAAGGCATGTATATCATAGAAAAGAGGGAATGCATATAAGTGCAAATATTTTGAGAAGCAAATGTGCACAAAATACAAAAATACACAAAAGTGAGCAAGTATGCACTTTATAAAAAGAGCAATGCTTGAAATTCTCAAGTTTTAATTATGTAATTACATGCTTGACAAGTGCAATTGAGGACAACTAAAACTATATTATGGCCAATGTAGGCATTTCTAAAGATATTATTAAGAGATTTTGAAACCTTATGAAAAATACAAACCAACAAGTTTATAAGGATGAAAAATGAAATCATTTATACCAAAAAAGGATGCAATAGATGAACTATGCATTCTATGTGGAAAATTCCTTTTTTTTTTTTTCTTTTTTTTTTTTTAAAACAATCTTTCCTAATGGTTTATCATAAATAATTTTTCAAAAAAAAGAAACATTGAAAAACTTTTTAGGAGTTCTTATAAGTTATCATTAACAAGAACTACTTTAGGATTCAACAAAGATTTTAGATGTGAGAGATTCTCATATAATGATTATATCAAATTTTTCAAAAAAATGCACTAACATCCATAATCAAGAGAGGAACTCAAATCAAATTAGGGTTCATATGAGAATTAAGAAATTTTAAGCAAAGATCATTATTTTAGCAAGAGATCATATATAATTTTAAAAGTTAACTTATAGGTCAATCATGAAATACTTATTTAAGAACTATAAATCTCACATAATTGAAGGTAATTTTTTAAAAACATAAATTACTATTATATGCTATGAGTAGTTCGATAAATAGACACGAATTTTATATTTGGACAACAAACGATTTCACCAAATTTAGAAGGAGATATTTTCAAAATATATGAGCACACGAAATGTGAAAAGAAATAATTCAACTATCATGACCATCAAAACGAACAAACTATATGCAAGAAACATACTTTCAAATGCATAATACTTTTTGAGAAAAGGGATACATACCGAATAACTTCAAAAGCATAATACTTTAGGAAGAGCAATGAATACTTCACCATTTCTTGAGCGACACGCTTTCCGTTGCACCAAGAGACAACCCCATCGTGACCTTGCTCTGATACCAAGTTAGAAAGTGACTTGGAATACCTTGGGTTCAATAATGAACCCATACTTATGCACGTAAAGTGCAAATATACCCATTAAAGGGAAACAACACACGCACATAATGTGCCAATACATAAAACCCATAAAAAGGGAATAATATGACTTAAAGTCATAAGTTACATATCATTGAAGAATAATGGAGAAGGGGTGAAAACCCCATTACAATGGAGCATAAGCTCCCTCAAGGATTTCTAAATACAAAGGGGAGAGCCCCTATTTATAAGCATAAGAAGGAGCCACAAAGGGGGCTCCCAAGAGAGTCGTTGGGAGCCCCCAACGGTCACATATGTGACCGTTGGAGGCTCCCCAACGACTCTTTGGGGAGCCTCCCTATGTGGCGCAAAAGCCAAAAAATAAAAAAGGGAAAAAGAAGAAAAATAAAGAAGAAAAATAAAAATAAAAATTACAAGCATTATTCCAAAATGGAATATGCGTAAAACAGGAATTTACAGAAATACCCTTTTGGGTGAAATAAAGTATATATATTTATATTCATATATATATATATATATATATATATATATATATATATATATATATATATATATATATATATATATATATATATACATATATATATATATATATGTATATATCTATATATATCTATATATATATGAATATAAATATATACGAGATTACAAATGTCGATAATACACATATTTTAACAGGTAGTAGGGGACATTTGCCACCATTGAGACCCGAGAATGGTGTGGTTTTGGGCTTCAGCCGATAAGTGTTATTGGTATACCAAGCAGCGGTTGTCTAGGGTGTTGTATCCAGATGGCGCCCCAAGGAATAGGTACATACCACGTTAATAAAATACAATTGTGTGAAAAAAATATACTCCTAGAGATTGCCTTGTACTTCGATTTTTCTCCGTGAACAATACACACATTGGGGTCAGGAGAAAACTTAAATTGATTACAAGTAACATGTTTAGGCATTCAAAAGTAAACGTTAATAAGAAAGATGAAAGTTACATCATACATTATGCATTGTTTTATGTATCTTATTGATTGCAAGCATATTTGGATTGTTTTATATGTAAGGAAATGGAATCCACAACCAAACTTCAAATGCTTATTCACGAATTGATGCAGAGCAGGCCAAGAATAGCAGCAGGCAGAGTTCGTCTTGGGTCCGGGTCTTAACCCGAGACCCAGATCCAGTCAAACCCTTTTAAATAGACCCTCTTAGGGTTGCGTGCGGGGACAGAAATTTCAGAAATCACAGCCGCAGTTTTCCTTTCTTCAGCAGTTTTCTTTTCCTTATTTTTTTATTGTTTTCTTTTTACAGTCTGACGCCTTTGCTGTTTTCCTTTTGTTATTATTGCTCTGTCAGATGTTTTGCAGCAGTCCTTTACTTCTTTTTGTCATTACTTCCTTTCTTTATTATTGTTTCTTTTGTTTCTTTATTGTTTCACGTCAACCTTTGCAGCCTTTCTTCACTTTGTTTATTTGGTATTCCAGCCGCAAGTTTCAGTTTTACTTATTACTTGTCATATTCATTGTGCTCCCTTACCGATCTCATAATAAAGTATCGCTCGGATTGATTGATCCAATTTTTCCTAGTTCACGTTTCCTGTGAATACTCGTGGATGATCGACTGGCTGTGGGTTGGAAGACCAACATCACGTCAACCCCTGGCTGCGTTGGATCGTGCCCCTACTTGTTGCACCCACGTGCATCCCAGAATCCGATCTCCCACTAGAGTCGTGATTCTCACCCTCTGCTCTAGGGTGCTTCGCTGGAGTCTGATCTCCTCACTGCAGCACATCAGCACCCATTAACGTGGGTTGTGTGCTAATCGAGTAGCATCAACGTCAGCCCCATTAGTGTATCAGCGTCAACCCCTTGTTGCACTGAAAGCGTGTCTGGTACCCATTACGTGAAGGCTGACCACGGATTTTCGTGTTCTCACTGCTTCAAATGGTATCAGAGCCCAGTCCCTCATCCTTCATCAACGGCATGACGCAAGGGGCGAGGAACGGTCCTACGAACGAAAAGGCACGAGAGAAGATCATGAAGCGGATGCTCGACATGGTGAAGGAGATGCAAGAAGATATGCTACGCCTAGAGAAAGAGGTAGCCGGTTTGTCAAAACGAATGGATGGAATCGAAGATCGGTTGGTCGTTCTTGAATCAACGATGGAACAACGCGCATTTTTAACACCAACGCCGGTAGCAGATCCAGTTGACAGCGCAGCGGCTCGCATGAATCTCATCTTCGCGAAAACAGGTCAGTCGATGCACCCTCAGCGTGAATCCCATCTAACAACAGATAACCATGCTTTGCTCCACAGTTCAAAGGTAAATGAAGGAAAGGACAATGGTACTCAAACAATAGACCATCTTGAGTTGCCAAAAATGGATAATAAGGGTGTGAATGCCTATCCTGAAAATAATATCAAGTCTGGGGGTGTGACACAATCTCTGATGCGTCTTCTTGAAGATATTGATTCAAAGGGACCTGATTACTTAGACCTTCCATTGGTCGAAACGGTTTGGGAATTGACTGCAAATAATATTATTATGGTTTCAGCAATGGGGAATGACGGGCCTCTTTACGAAACATTGAACATTCCAGCAATAATTGATCTTTTGAAGCTGTTTGGGTTTGCTTTTGGGAACAAGATCCTGAACGGGGATTTCTCTATGGACGGTGAGCAGAGCCACTATGCATTCGGGGCAGATATAGTGAAGTTTTCAGCAGGTGGTCCAGTTTTTGGTAAGCATGTTTGTATTGTTGGGATTCTAGCCAAACCCATAAGACCGCGTGCTGGAGGGACAAAAATTCCGCTTGTGCTTCCATGGGGTGCCATAGCAGATTGTATAGACGGTCAATTTCAAAACCAATCTACAGGCTTTAATTTGGAACCGTCCAGGAATATCGATACATGTTGCCTATCGTCAATGTGTCTGATTTATATGCGTACCGTGGTGACAACAAGTCGTCAGAGTCGACTTCTTCCCAACCTAGGGAGAATGATGCAGAGCAGGCCAAGAATAGCAGCAGGCAGAGTTCGTCTTGGGTCCGGGTCTTAACCCGAGACCCAGATCCAGTCAAACCCTTTTAAATAGACCCTCTTAGGGTTGCATGCGGGGACAAAAATTTCAGAAATCACAGCCGCAGCTTTCCTTTCTTCAGCAGTTTTCTTTTCCTCATTTTTTTATTGTTTTCTTTTTACAGTATGACGCCTTTGCTGTTTTCCTTTTGTTATTATTGCTTTGTCAGTTGTTTTGCAGCAATCCTTTACTTCTTTTTGTCATTACTTCCTTTCTTCCCTTTCTTTATTATTGTTTCTTTTGTTTCTTTGTTGTTTCACGTCAGTCTTTGCAGCCTTTCTTCACTTTGTTTATTTGGTATTCCAGCCGCAAGTTTCAGTTTTACTTATTACTTGTCATATTCATTGTGCTCCCTTACCGATCTCATAATAAAGTATCGCTCGGATTGATTGATCCATTTTTTCCTGGTTCACGTTTCCTGTGAATACTCGTGGCTGATCGACTGGCTATGGGTTGGAAGACCAACATCACGTCAACCCCTGGCTGCGTTGGATCGTGCCCCTACTTGTTGCACCCAAGTGCATCCCAGAATCCGATCTCCCACTAGAGTCGTGATTCTCACCCTCTGCTCTAGGGTGCTTCGCTGGAGTCTGATCTCCTCACTGCAGCACATCGGCACCCATTAACGTGGGTTGTGTGCTAATCGAGTAGCATCAACGTCAGCCCCATTAGTGTATCAGCGTCGACCCCTTGTTGCACCGAAAGCGTGTCTGGTACCCATTACGTGAAGGCGGACCTCGGATTTTCGTGCTCTCACTGCTTCAAATGGTATCAGAGCCCAGCCCCTCATCCTTCGTCAACGACATGACGCAAGGGGCGAGGAACGGTCCTACGAACGAAAAGGCACGAGAGAAGATTCAGAAGACAGCAGCTTGTTCCTTTTGTTATTGCTTACTCCATTCTTTTCCTTTTTTTCCAGTTATTGTCTTTTCATTTACTGTTCGTTGTTCTCCCATTTGTTTTTGAGTTATTATTGAAAATAAAAACATAAGCCACCCGATCTTTCGGTGGCATCTATTCCTTTCTCCTTCGAAGCCGCTGCATCACGAATACACTCTCTCACGAACCATAAAGGTTCATACACAAAGCAAACACTCAAGAACTTCTAGGGTTCACACCAAAACACTCAAAAAGAAGAAACAAATTTCATTTAAGTAGGATAAACCCACAACCAAAAGGATACAAATCAATGGGCTATTACCCCATATTTATACATATTAAAGGAGAGCTAGAGAGAGTTGTTGGACACTCCAACGGCTCTATTTAGAGTTGTTGGAGTGTCCAAGAGCTCTCTTGGACTTGTGCTTTTTTACTTGGTCAAAAAGCAAAAGTCTAGTTCAGTCCAAAACACTTTTGCTTTTTGACTTGGTCAAAAAGCATAAGTCTAATAATGTCCAAAAAGAAAAAAAATAAAACTAAAACTAACTTATTAACTAACTATCCTATTGTAACTAAACTGAAAATAAAAGATTACATATAATGAAGGATTTACATATAAGATTATATAGGAGATTACAAATTTTAACACTGTCCCTCAAACTTACAGTTGAACAACCGAAAGTTTGACCAAGAGAAAATGGAATCGAGGAGCAGCGAGAGGTTTGGTAAAGAAATCCGTCAGTTGATATCCTGAGGAGACATAGAAGATCAATGGTGCCTTGTAGAAATTCCTCAGGCACGTAGTGGCAGTCCATTTCGATATACTTCGTCCATTCGTAGAATGTCCGATTGTTGGCAATATAAATGAAATTTTTATTGTCACAACATAGTTGTGATGCTTTTGTACTCCCAACACTCATATCTTGAAGCAGTCGCCTCAACCAGACTACTTTCATGGTAGTTGTAGTCATGGTTTTATATTCGGCTTCAGTTGATGAAAGATAGACCTTTTGTTACTTTTTATATCTCCAAAAAATCAATGATTCTCCTAAAAACACAAAGTCCAGTAGTTGAGTGTCGATCATTTGAATTACCTCACAAATCTGCATCAGTATAAGCAGATAGTTCTAATGAAAAAGAAGCAGACAAAAACAGTCATCTAAAAATAAAAGTTTTAATATATTTAATAATACGTAACACAACTCCCATATTAACAGTGGTAGGAGCATGTTGGAATTGACTTGTAGTATGAACATCATGTGCAATGTCTGGTCTTGTGATGGAAAGGTAAGACAATGCCCCAACAAGCTGTATGTAGTGTGTTGGGTTCTCAATTGGTTCTCCATCATCAATCTTCATTTTGGTATTGACAACTTCAAGAGTGTCAACACGTTTTTCATCTGTGATCCCTGACTTGTCAATAATATCAAGGGCAAATTTTAATTGAATCAGTAAATAACCTCTAGAAGAGTAGGCCACTTCGATTCCAAGAAAAAAATTTAAAAAACCTAAGTCACTCATTTCAAACTTTGTTTAAAGAAATTTTTTGATGTTGTCAACTCCTTGCTTATCACTTCCTGCGATGATCATGTCGTTCACATAGAGAAGAAGAATAATAATACTTGCATTAGATTTCTTAATAAACAATGTTGTGTCAGTAAGACAAAATTAAAAACCAAACTCACGCATAACTTGACTGAATTTATCATACCAAGCCTTTGGGGCTTGTTTAAGACCATACAAAGCCTTATGTAAGCGAAGGGTTTTTCCTTGAGAAATCTTAATGCTAGGTGGTGGTTTCATATAGACCTTTTCATCTAGACTTCCATTTAGAAATGCATTTTTGACATCCATCTGAAATATAGATCATCTCTTAATGGAAGCTAAGTCAATTAAGGTTCTGATTGTTGTCATACGAGCAACAGGGACAAAAGTTTCATCATAGTCTATTCCATATCTTGAAAATAACCTTTGGCAACTAGTCAAGCTTTAATTCCTTCAAGAGTGTCGTCACTCTTGGTTTTAACTTTATATACTCAACGACATCATATTGGTCTCTTTCTTGGTGAAATATCTTGAATAGTCCACGTATTTGCCTTTTCTAAGGCACTCAAACTCTGTTGTCATGGCTTCAACCCATTCTAAGTATTCTTTTGCAGTATCATAGTTATAAGGTTCTACGTAGGAATGTAATAAGGCAATATATGCTTGATACTTTGGCGAAAAAGACTCAAAGGATACAAACTTTTCGGGCACTTTTGACACCCTAGATGATCTTCTTGTTTCTGTATGATCCTGAATTTTAGTATATTATTCTAGAGGACAAGGTTGCTCTAGATTACCTCGTCTGAAGTATTGAATACAATCTGGATGAGATTTAGTACTTATTTCAATATTTTGATTTTCTTGATCAATTTCTTCTTCATTAACCTCTGAAAATAAGTCCAATAAAAAGGAATATTCATCAAATTCTTTAGTCTTTAATTTTAAAAAAACTTTCGTTTTCTAAGGATACATTTCGCGATGCATGTAACTTTCTAGTTTTAAGATCAAGACATCTATAACCTTTTTTATTGCTAGCATAACCAAGAAATGCACATGGAATGGCACGGGGTGAGAGTTTGTCATTTTTGTTGAAGAAAACAAAACATTTGCAGCCAAATACCCTTACCCTTGAATAATCTGAAGTTTGTTTGAAAAGTTTTCAACAGGTGAAATATTGTTTAGCAAAGATGATGGCATTCTATTAATAAGATATACCGCGGTTAGAGTGGCCTCAGCCCAAAAAAAATTTGGTACTTGATGGGTAATGAGTAAAGTTCTTTTTGTTTCTATAATATGCCTATGTTTTTTTTTTTGCTAAACCATTTTGTTGTAGGGTATGTGAGCATGATCTTTGATGTGAAATACCATATAAATTCAAATAATCATTAAATTCTTTTGACAGATACTCTCCTCCTGAATCAGTGGAATTGCTCTGGTACCATGTAAGAAAACGAAATCCACAATCAAACTTCAAATGCTTCTTCACGAATACACTCTCTCACGAACCATAAAGATTCATACACAAAGCAAGCACTCAAGAACCTCTAGGGTTCACACCAAAACACTCAAAAAGAAGAAACAAATTTCATTTAAGTAGGATAAACCCACAACCAAAAGGATACAAATCAATGGGGGTATTACCCCATATTTATACACATTAAAGGAGAGCTAGAGAGAGTTGTTGGACACTCCAACGACTCTATTTAGAGTTGTTGGAGTGTCCAATAGCTCTCTTGGACTTGTGCTTTTTTACTTGGTCAAAAAGCATAAGTCTAATAATGTCCAAAAATAAAAAAATAAAACTAACTTATTAACTAACTATCCTATTGTAACTAAACTGAAAATAAAAGATTACATTTGATGAAGGATTTACATATGAGATTATCTAGGAGATTACAAAATTTAACATTATGTACCTTAACATTTTCTAAGGTTGATGTTTGTTAGATATATGCTTTATGTCAAAATATTTGATTATGTAAAATTCCGTATGAAAACTATGGTTCTCACCCGTTGTTTCATATTCTCTGGTAGTGAGACTCAGACATAACTGAGCAGCGTGATGGTGGAGAGGACGGATTTATAGATTATTGGGTGTTTTTTTTCTAAACAAGATGGGTTGGATGAAAATTGTAAACTTAAGTTAAAGTTTATTAAATTTTCTTTATTAGTTTTAACTATTTTGTTTCATCAATGGTTTGAAATTAATTGTTGGTTTGATGGTGGAATGTGGGTTCCAAATCTGCGATGTGCCTCGAATCCGTGGGATGCATTTCCATTTTTATATAAAGATTTTCTTCTAAATTTTATAAAAGAATAAAAAAAATCATGATATTTAGGGTGAGTTTTGAGGTCGTTACAGTAATGACCTTTGAATCCAATTTAAGTAAGGAGGAGGTGGATCCAGGTCCAAAGTCGGTGGCAACTAATTCGGGGTCTGAGAACCAATTAGAACCAATCTAGGCCACCTCTTCATTGGTGCTCCATGACTCGGCGAAGGTCTGATAGACAGTCACAAGTGGGCGGGTTGTCGAATGTCATCTCATCCTCCTCTCCTTCTGTTGTTCTCCATTGAGAGGAAGAGGGATCTCCTGCAGGGTCGGGAGGCGGTGCTAGTCCTGTCAAAGTTGCACGTTGACACCTCGTATTCACATGGGTCAAAGATGTAGACGGTGAGGAGTGATCGGAACTCTAGGTCTGCGGGGCTTAGTGCCTTGTTGTCATGGGAACGAGGTTGTTCCTGAACTAGGCGATGGCCATCCTCCAACCGTAGACACTGTCAGGGGAGTTGTCGATGTTGTCGGGCAGGTTCGCGACAGTCGACGTTGGGAGTCTGGTCGGCTCCCTTCGGGGTTAACTAGGAGGATGAACAAGGGAGAGGCTCGACTGGAAGGTCAACCCCCTTGGGTGGCACTGGTTGGGGGCAGCGTCGAAGCCTGCTCTTGAGCTCATTGTACAATGACGTTAGTTCCTGAGAAAAAAATCAACCACACAACTACTAGGTCGTCGAGACTGTCCTCCAGCCCTTGGTGACAGACAAAAACATCCTGAGGGATGTGAATCAACCTGAATCCTCCGGATTCAGTGACTCTGAGTTGGGCGGGTTTCTATAGAAAGTCCTGGAAAAAGAGGGACTCCCTCTGGGCAGTCCTAGTTGGGCAGATCCTGGGCTGGGGCAGCTTCTCCTGGTTGGACCTGGGGCAGAAAAGGGTAACAATTTCCTTGACAATTATTCCTAAATGAATAGTACTAACACAATATAGCAGAATAAGGTAGTAAGTAAACTAGTACTAACAGTAAAACATACGATTTTGGCTGTTTAGTTGGTACAATTCCAAATATAGATGGTATTATATCTTCAGAGAATTATATCAAAGTTAGTGAACATCGGTAGTGCTCAAATGATTATTCTACATTTGAAAAATACACAGATTTAGTGATGGAGATGGAGGGATCAATTATTGAAATGAACTTGAAGGTTAAGGAGTTTCCATGGCAAATGTGCATCTCAACTTTGTATTCTTTTCAAGGAAATCCCTTCAAGGTTTTGGAAAATTTAACAGATTCACAACTATAGCTTTACCACAATGTTGGTGTTGCTGGAAAATACAGTGCTATAAGAATGATGTGTAATTCAGAATCCAAGTAATGATGAATGTAAATACAATAATGCAAAGGTAATTGAACCACTGAAAACGTAGTGAATAGCAAAAAAATGAAAAAGAATGTCCAAAATTAAAATCAATGCTCAACCACATGATGCACTCAAGCGCTTAGGGTATAAATAGTGCGCAATTTGTTCTATGTGTTAATAAGCCAAATATTTGTCCTGTATAGTAACCATAGGCACCATGTGGCAGGTGCATATTATGATTGGGCACCTTTTATGCTTTAGTTTTTAAATAGTTCTTCACACTTCCTAAATAAAGACTTTTAATTGAAAGAAAATAAAGACTCTTCTAGACAATCTATGCAAAACAACTTTTTGTGTGGTTAATAACATGATGTCCATCGTCCAACTATATATCAATACTACCACAAAGAGACATGACATGAAAAGCTGAATAATGTATCAAAATGGGAAGATATCATAATAAAAAATATGTAACCTCCAAGCAAATAAAGAATGAAATGACAGGGAGGCAACAAGATGAATAAATGAATGCAGTTGGCTAGAAAAACACCTGATTTTTTCCTCTCACTCCCAAATGTGGGGTTGCCAAGGTAATAAAATTGACAGGCTCCAACCCTGCTATACTATTTTTTGAGGAAAATGATGATTTCTCTTTATTTCTTCTGAGGCCGGTGAGATCATAATCTTGAGAGTATAAAACAGAAATTGCATATCTTGCAAACAAGCCACCAAGTGAATGAGCCAGAAAAGATATCTTTGTCAAACTTTCTGTATTTTGAACAACTTGTGTGACCTGTTTTCCAGCAAGCACATAATATAAAGATGAAAAGAAAAAATGATTGCCAAATAATTATTAATATGATATTAATAAGACTTACTTCATCTGCTAGTTGCCTGCCAGCGACATCAATACCGCCCAAGGTTTTTGTGTAGCTATTAGCTGAACTTGCTGCATGCAAGCCCGCATACTTCAGCTTTAAAAAGAAATATATATTCTTAAAATTATTTTTAAGACTAAAAGGATCTTACTCCAAAAAAAATGTTAAGAACAAAATGAGCAATTGCAATGCATACCATAGATCAAAAAGTTGCTGCCCAATTGCCTTCTTAGCTCTGCTTCTACATATGTCCAGTCACTAGGGCTGTAAATGATTAAGAAAGCTAACTTGAGAAATAACAATGAACAATTCAATAAATGCAAATCAGACCTCAACTATAAGTATCTCTCAAAACCCAAAGAGTGAGATTCTCACTGGAAACCAGCCAGATTTGGAATAGAGACAACAATTTCAAAATTGAAGAGGAAAAAAGAATCTTCCAATTCTTATGTGGGTTTAGCTATATAACCCTGCTCCAAGAAAACACAGTATATGAGTAGGTTGAGTTAATCAAAGTAAGCTAACTCATGGAATTTCACTCTCAAAGCACTTCCAGGCAACATCATAGTCAATAGGGTCATCAGGTTGAGTGATATGGTGCCCAGAGATCCTTGTGGGTAAACACATGATTACTTGAACTACAGACTCCATAGGTCCATTAAAAGAAAGCAAATCATTAGGTGAATCACAATGGTGGCAACACATTCCACTTTACGGCTTTTGGTGAAGTGAAGATACAGCCTCTAATAGCCAGTGTTATTAAAGAAAAAAGTAATATATATATATATATATATATATATATATATATATATATATATATATTATTGACGCATGAACCTGCTCAGTGTTTATGCAGACAAACATGACTTTCAATAAAGGTAAAAGTGTAAAAGAAGCATATGCCTTTTCACCAATTAGAAAAATCTAGAGCTTAACTGGTGAAGGGAGGTGCAATTTATCACCTAGCTAAGATGCCATGAACAAGGACAAGTAGATGGTCTGGTTCATTGGCAATTTTAGCTTGACCAGAAACAGGTGCATTTCTCTCTCTTGTATTCATCGCATGAGGCATGAACCTTGAATATCTGCAAAAATTGTTTAAGCCTGCAAACAGTTTAGTTTTAAAAAAAATCAGCAACAACTGTTAAATGTGCAAGTAAAATGTATGTTCAACCTTGATCAGCTCAACATTCTTATCAAGAGGTGGCAATTTTTGTATAAAGAAATACACCTAGAAATGTGCAAAAGGATGGTGATCATGAATGAACACACATAATCATGCATGTAGAATTAACACCAAAATTAGTTAATTTTACCATATGATACCTAATTGCAAATACAGAGACATGAACACATCTACAAAATCAGAAGTTAGCATTACTTTTAGAATAAGTAGTTGAGTTCCAATTATGCTTAATTGTATGAGAACCATTTTGTGCCATCTCTCTGGTGTTCATCTACTATTGCTTCAGTGAAATTTCAATCACGCTTACGCTTTTACTCTCATTGCTTATAAAATTGGTAGTTATTTGGTTTATTTGTCCCACTGCTACTTACATTATATTGTCACACTTTTCACAGACATTAATTTCCCAGTGCAGAGGAGTCTCATTACCCAGGATACTTAGAAAAACTTACCAAAGAACGTTACAAGAAAATTTCTTCTTAAAAGACAAGAGAAGGAAAACATAACTCGTATAGAAACAAGGGAATATACAATACTACATTAATTAAGTGCTATCCTGATACGGATCCAATGGCACCTGGATCCAACTTGGCATTGAATGTAGTGGAGCAAGAAAAGATCCAATCCAACTCGGCACTAGACGGATTGGAGCAAGAAGGAAACGGATCAACATTGGATGGAAATGGATCCAAAGGTGACACCAAGGGCCAGCCGGCCAGGTGGACTCCACCAAGGGAGGTCAACCTCCCCTCTTGAAGGCCCTAGATGGGCGTGCCAAGGTTTTTATGAAGGGGTTTGGGTGATACCTAAGGCCCTAGCAGGTTCTATCTAAGGAGACTCTTAGTAGTTTGCAATATTATTTAGGCCCTGTTTGGAATCTAGAAATCCATGGTAGCTGGAGAAGGAAGTATAGAATCCACAAATTTTGTGGATTTGGTACTTCTCACCTGCTTGTTTGGGAGCACCATCATAAATCCGGCCAGTACTTTGCAAATCCATTTTTAAAACTGTTTGGATGACATATGGATTTCATAGTTCCTTCTCTAGCTACATGTTTCCAAACACAGTTGCTAAATACCACACACACACAGCATTGCAAGAAATAAAAAGACAACTTAGGCTGACTTGTTTTCATAAAAAAAAAATTATGTGTTTTTTAAAGATTGATAATATATAAAAATATATAATATATGTATAATACATATATAAAACATATATAATGTGCATATTATATAATATATATAATATAATTTATAAATAGATAATAGGTATAACTTAAAAGCATGTGAATAATTATTGATATCATATAATATGCATATTATATAATATAATATATATAAGATAATTTATAAATAGATAATATGTAAAACTTAAAAGCAAGTAATGGTACCTAGGGAAATATGAAATCACATTGGAAAGTATAATTATTGTGGATTCCATACTTCATTTTAATTGTATAATTACCTAAATGAGATTTCACACTAAAATTATAAATTAAAAAAGTATAATTATTTTAACATGAAAACATGAAAACTTTGGGCTAAACCGATTTGAAAAAAAAAATCCAGGACAGGGTGGGTGTGAGTGAAACCCCATCTCTCAATCCAACCACCGCAGCGCCTCTTCCCCCTTTTCCTCGCAACCTCAGCTGCTGCATGCCCTAACCTCCGGCCAGTGTCTGGGTCCTCTCCCTCCGGCATCGTTCGATCGGCGTTGGCGTATGTGGCTGGACAAGGGTGGAGGTGGGCCCTTTTTCCACCAGTCTCTCTTTGTCACTGTATGGCCGGAAAAGGGTTCCCCACCACAAGCTCCAATTTTAGGGTCCCCACCACAAGCGGCGGAGGAAGAGGAAGCGGGAGGTGGAGCAGATCTTCGAAGAAGATAGGAGGAAGAGAAGGAGGGGGAGGCCCGTAGCTGGGGGGGTTATGTGATTGGTTGGGAGGGGGTCGAAAAAGGGGAAAGCACCGTCGGGAGGGGAGTCGGAATGGGATTTGAAGACTACCACCTCTCGATAGTGGTATCTAAAATGTAGAACTGGTGTCGGCAAATGCCACACAGTTCCATGATTTCTATCTTTTCCCTTCGTCCCAAACGTAGGGATTCCACGAATCCACTTTGGCACCCTCGAATTCACTCTGACATCGAGATTCCAAATAGGGTCTTAATGTTTCTTGTAATTTGTTTCTATTGTTAATGCTTTCTCTAAAGCCTATATAAGGAGCTTGTATTCACTCCCCCTCTCCCTTTCCCTAAGGACGTCCCCCTCGCTCACTCTCAAGTGGCATCTCTCTCTCCCCCTTCTCTCTCATCTTCTCCTTGGCCCCTAGGCCCTCTTCTCTCTCTAATATAGGCTCCCTCCCTTGAGCCTGGACCTCTTGAAGGTCAGCCCCAACAGGACTTGGTGCAAGCCTAAGTTTGGACTGTGCCTCACATCAAGCAAAATCAGGGGAACCAACTTGCATTAGCCAAGTCGACTTCCCTAGACCATTTCCTAGTCGTGGACCCTTAGAAGACCCTCTAACCAACCCCTCAAATCCCTAGTAAGTCATTTATGCCCAAGCATTAACCCTAAACCCAATATCAGACTCCCTAAACCCATTAACCCAGCCACAAGTTCATCATTTTATTGCTGCGAATTATAGAAATTGTCCTTACTTCACTCAAGCATTTCTCCCAAACCTTACTTAATCCAAGCCTGGAAATTTAACCAAAGACTACCCTACTTGTCCTTAGTCAACCCACAAAAAATCGGATCAATCCTCATTCCCATTGAGGAGAAATAAATCTAGCACTGAAACTCATTTTTACCAAATTCCAATCAAGACCCAAACCCGTTTTCTGAGTTCCCATATTTTTATCTCCCTGACCTGAACGACCCTGAACCCCAAACTTTGCCAGAATCTTCCCTAATCTATCTCAAGCCTACCCCTAATTTCTCATAATTTTCTGAATTGTATTATGAGATAAATAAACTCCTCTCTCAAGGTCTGTCAGAACTGAAACATAATCATGTCCCCAGGAAAACTCAGAACTTCCAAAAATTATATCTCCTAAAATAAATAAAAAACAACAACTACGCCTTCATCCCAAAACAATTGGGGTCGGCGATATGAACCAAAAAAGAAAATCATTCTGGGTCTCCCACATGAATCCTTCTCCTCCAATCATTTCTATCCAATGCCATGTCCTCGGTGAGGTTCAAAGCATTCATATCATTTCCTATCACCTCCATCCATGTCTTCCTAGGCCTACCCCGACCTCTTTTAACTAATATATTTTTCCATTTCTCCATCCTTCTAACTGGAGCATCATTAGGCCTTCGCCGAATATCTCCTAAAATACAATTCCCAAAATCCTGAAATTTTTACCCGAGCTTGCCTAACATGTCCCAAAGACCCTCCTAAATTTTCAGCCATTTCTCTGTTGTGAATTGGGAGAACCGAATTTTTACTAAACCCTATCAAAACCCAAACTGAACCCGACCTTGTTATACCCAGTCCTAGGCTTGAACCCCGACCAACCCGTGGGATACCAATATATGATATAATGTTGGTTTTAACAAAATATGCATGTTGTGACCAGTGGACAAATGTTACACACATTGAGCTGCAGGTCCATCGAAGTGGATATTTTTATAGCTGCAAGATTGCTGTCCAATACATATTAAAGTGTCTTCTGTTTTTTGATACATTTGAGTTCTTCGATCCAATACCACATCCTAAGCTTTTTTATCCAATTTAAAGTCAGTCAGGGAAACTTATTCATGTCCAGAAGAGGTGAACTCCACGAGTCCAGCTAAACTGAAAATTAATCAAGCAAGTTACCAATTGCCAACCTGCAAACATCAGCCCCAGACAGACTGAGCTAAGTTCTTTTTTAAGACACACAAGTAATATCTTGAACCAGTTGTGAGTGCAAAAGTCAAAATGACGGATCTCTGCTACCACAAGCAAAATTGTTGAAGTTCTCTCCAAGCTCTCCTTCACCTTTTCTGTTAACTCAAATACAATTCTGATTTGTAGAAGTAGCAGCATCACATAATGGGCAGTTGAGTATTACGTTTTATTTTTGGTCAATGTATCATTGATTTAATCTTCAAAAAGGCACTCTATTACAATCTGCACCCCACAGTGAAGACCGCATAAACTTTTGTTTAAACCCTTTGGTGAGTTATGATAGAAACCATCTTAGAGTTGTGAATAATCTTATCAAGACCTGCATCTCAATCCACACCCCAACAAAAAAAAGAAAGAAAAACTATCAAAAATCTTATGAAGACCTCGAGACATATTCAATAAGCGGCTCCTTCAACAAGCCATGCACTAAACAAGGTACGATAATGAAGAGATATCAAAGCTAATCCCTATTTCTTACAATTCAAATTCGTGATGTAGCTAGTGTGATGACATGAAAAATAAGAACATATATAACCAAAGAAGCCACAACCATATAACAAAGAATTAAAGCACTCACCAGCACGTCTTGCAACCCACCACTACATACACATCTTATGGACCATTATCGTTCCAAATTCATTTCAATAAGACCATCATTCAAAGGAAAGAATGTACCCTCGTAATTCCATTACCTAAAGCCAGAATCCTCCAGATGGTATTCGCAAAACAATCAAAATCAAGACCCCAAATTCCCAAAAACTAAAAAGAACAATAAAAAGATCACACACACACAACTACCCAAGACAGACACACACAGATAGAGAGATAGAAAGATGGGTTACCAGAGAAAGAGAAAAAACGAATGGGGAACGCGTCGCCGTTGCCGAAAGCGAACAGATCAGAGGAGAATGGAGAAGACCAACGTCCGGAATTCTTGGGCTTCCCCCCTCGCGCACAGAAGGAGCCATGAGAATAGTGCAGATTATTTATAGCAGGCAAGACCGCCATTCGCTGAACTCAGTTACGCCAATCTTTGCGGTGTCTTGAGTCGGGTTCCTCAAACACATGGCATGATGACGCCTTCCCTTTGTAAGAATTTTTCGTCGCAACAGCTTCAACATCAAAGCCAAAGAAGAAAAAAGACTTCTCTCTCTCTCTCTCTCTCTCTCTCTCTCTCTCTCTCTTCGCACGTGTGAGTGCCACGTATCATAGTTTGCAGGGGAATGTGCAATAAAAAAGTTGAAATAATTTACAAAAGCCACCTAATTTATCAGTTATTTACAAAAGCCTGGCTAACATTTGAGTAGTTACATTTAAATGCTCGCATTTATAATTATTTTTCAAAGAGACTTGGTTCTAAACATGCTGACAGATCTTCTTATCCAGTTTTTCTCAAGATTCAGGATGTCAACGGTTTGGATTCGGATCAGATGTAGCCAATACCATATCTGAGTAATTGGATGTTGGCTAAACGAATTCACAGCTCATACTATACAACAACAACAACTACGCCTTCATCCCAAAACAATTGGGGTCGGCGATATGAACCAACAAAGAAAATCATTATGGGTCTTCCACATCAATCCTTCTCTTCCATTCATTTATATCCAATGCCATGTCCTTGGTGAGGTTCAAAGCATTCATATTCTTTCTTATCACCTCCATCCATGTCTTCCTAGGCCTACCCCGACCTCTTTTAACTAATATATTTTCCCATTTCTCCATCCTTCTAACTGGAGCATCATTAGGCCTTCGTCGAATATGTCCAAACCACCGTAAACGATTCACTCTCACCTTATTTTCAATGGGTGCAACGCCTACCTTCTTACGTATCTCCTCGTTTCGAATCTTATTTTTTATTGTATTTCCACACATCCATCTCAGCATACGCATCTCAGCTACACTCATTTTTTGAATATGATGTCTCTTGGCAGCCCAACATTCCGTACTATATAGTAAAGCGGGCCTAATAGTCGTCCTACAAAACTTTCCCTTCAACCGCAATGGCATTCTACGATCGCACAACACTCCAGTTGCACTCTTCCATTTCATCCACCCAACCTTTATCCTATGATTTACATCTCCATCAATTTCTCCATACTTTTGAATGGTAGATCCCAAACATTTGAAAGAATCATCCACCGGTATTTCTTGCTCACCAAGCTTCACTACACTCCCATCACTACTTCGTTGCTTACTAAATCGACATTTCATGTATTCTGTCTTACTCTTACTCAACTTAAAACCTCTTGCTTCCAATGTCTGTCTCCATAATTCTAACTTAGCATTAACCTCAGCTCTAGACTCATCAATCAAAACAATATCATCAACAAACAACATACACCACGACACATTTTCTTGAATGATCTCGTAAGCTCATCCATCACTATAGCAAATAGGAAAGGGCTTAAAGCAGATCCTTGATGTAACACAACCGTTATAGGAAAATTGGTTGTCACTCCTCCACAAGTGCGGACATTGGTTACTACTCCTTCATACATATCTTTAATTATACTAATGTACTTGAGAGAAACACCTTTCTTCATCATTGTCCACCAGAGAACGTCCCTAGGTACTCTATCGTAAGCCTTCTCCAAATCAATAAAAACCAGATGCAAATCTTTATTTCTCTCTCTATTTCTCTCAATAAGTTGTCTAAGAAGATGTATAGCTTCCATAGTTGATCCTCCAGGCATAAAACCAAATTGATTCTCCGATATCATGACAATCTTCCTCAACCTAGACTCAATCACCCTCTCCCAAAGTTTCATAGTATGACTCATGAGTTTTATACCACGATAATTTGTGCAATCTTGTATATCACCCTTATTCTTATATAAAGGCACCAAAGTACTCTTCCTCCACTCATTAGGCATCTTATTTGTTCGCCAAATCTTGTTAAAAAGATTTGTCAACCATTCTAAACCTTTCTCTCCCAAGCATTTTCATGCCTCGATAGGTATACCATCTAAGCCAACTGCCCTTCTTGATTTCATTTTATTCAAGGCCTCTGCAATTTCTTTCTTTTGGATCTTGCGCATGAAGTCACGATTCATCTTATGGAAAGGAATTGAAAAGTCTCCAAGATCTTGAGCATGACTTTCATTAAATAGCTTATCAAAATAATCTTTCCATCTCTCCTTAATCTCCTCATCTTTGACTAAAACCCTTTGTGTTTCATCTTTGATACATCTAACCATACCCAGATCCCTCGATTTCCTATCTCTCATCTTTGCAAGCCTATAAATATCCTTCTCACTCTCTTTGGTATCCAACTTGTCATAAACCTCCTTATATGCCTTATCCCTCGCGTTCCGAACTACTTTTTTAGCTTCCTTCTTAGCCATCATATACTTCTCCAAATTCTTATTATCACGATTTTTACTTAGATTTCTATAACACTCTCTTTTAACCTTAATAGCTAATTTGACATC
The DNA here is from genome assembly GCF_984573655.1 of Nuphar pumila. Lineage (NCBI taxonomy): Eukaryota > Viridiplantae > Streptophyta > Magnoliopsida > Nymphaeales > Nymphaeaceae > Nuphar > Nuphar pumila. The sequence goes on along the minus strand of NC_143263.1, from coordinate 6,553,505 downwards.
CTCGTTCCACCACGATGTATCCTTACCTAGCGGTGCATCGCCTTTAGACTCACCCAATACCTCCTTAGCCACCTTTCTCATGTCACCCGCTATCTTATTCCATATAGATTCTGAATCCTCCTCGAGACACCAATCAACTTCCTTAACTACCCGCTCTACAAACATTATTTGTTTAGCTCCTTTCAGTGCCCACCACTTAATTCTAGGATCTATCATATGTCTATCCCTTTTGCGGTATTGTCTAATTCTAAGATCTAAAATTAAGACTCTATGTTGTGTAGCTACACTTTCTCCCGGTATAACCTTACAATCGATGCAACAACCCCTATCTCTCTTTCTAAGTAGGAAAAAATCTATCTGACTCGTATTAACCCCACTTTTAAATGTTACTAGGTGAGACTCCCTCTTCCTAAACCAAGTGTTTGCTAAGATCATATCATAGGACAAACCAAAATCTAAAATCCTTTCTCCACTTTCATTTCTTTTTCCTATACCATAGCCTCCATGGATACTCTCAAATCCATCCCTACTAATGCCTATATGCCCATTAAGGTCACCGCCGATGAAAAGCCTTTATCCATAAGATATCCCTTGTACTACTCCATCTAAATCTTCCCAAAATTGACGCTTAATAGAATCATCTAAACCTACTTGAGGTGCATAAACACTAATAATATTAATAATATTCGTACCTAATACTAATTTAATAAGTAGAATCCTATCACCCTTCCTACGGACCTCAACTACATTATCTATAAACTCACGACTCATAACAATCCCTACTCCATTCCTATTCCTATTTATTCTTGTATACCAAATCTTATATCCCCAAGGTTCTATCACTTTTGCTTTCTCACCTACCCATTTGGTCTCTTGTAGACATAAAATATCAATCTTTCTCCTACACATAACATCTACTAACTCTACCAACTTACCAGTTAAAGATCCTATGTTCCAAGTGGCTAACCTAATTTTATGGTCTTGGACTAACTTCTTTACCCCCACCGGTCCAATAAAGTGAGGGAACCCTTGCCTATTTGACACTACACCCGGGCGCCGGTGTGACGCGTCGCTTCCGGGCGATGACCTAGCAACCCTTGCCCATTTATCACTGCCTCCAGGCTTATAGAGTACAGCGTGTCGCTCAGTAGGAAACGCCCCAACGAAATTCTTATATTGGTTCATATTCATAGGGTATGACTAAGTTTTTATGCTGGCTGTCACAGGCCTACCGCAACCCTCATCCTTTATCCGGGCTTGGGACCGGCAGCCTATAACTAAACAGTTATACACAGGCAGAGTTTCACAGCTCATACTATATATGTTTTTTTACATGTAAACAGATTCAGATATTCATCAAATCTCGAGTCTTGGATTTAGGAGCAAAAATTCAAAACCATATCCACATCCGATTTTAATCGGATATGGTTTTTGCTTGCCAAATCTGACTAAATGGAATTGGATTCGGTCAAATATCAGATAAAAACCGATCCAGTGACATCCCTACTCAAGATTGAAAAAACTCACGACAAATTAAGAACTTGTTTTCTCAAAATTTCTCACAAAAATTATAAGAAAATATTTGAATTTTTTTTTTAAAAAAAGTATTAAAATAGACAAGAATATAAAAGATATAAATATCACATTAATAATGCAGTCACGTTGCGATAAAAAAAAACATGATTTTTTCAAATTAGGTGACACATTGAAAATATCCCTTCTTTTTTAGATTATATCATTTTTTTTAAAAAGTCATGATAAAATCATGATATCTTCAAAAAAATGACCAATACTTGTGTCTGTTGTCCTAAAATCATTCAGATGACCATTGTCTGCTCAAACAAAGTGATAAAATGCCCATTAAGTGACCCAATTCTCAAAGTGGGATCCTCGTCATCAACACCTCTTGATGACCCAAAAAATAGTGGTTTAATCCCAACGTAAAGAAAAAAAAAGAAAGGACCCTCATGCAGGTATTTGATATGAGTTCAAAAAGATTAAGTGGTTGGCTGCAATAAACCAAAAAATGAGCATCTTGCTATAAATATCTGATATGCTAGGCCTTTTTTTGTAAAATTACCCTTTTTGTTCTTACCTCACGAAACAGTTAACTTGTCTCATCATTGCATCAGAAGAAGAAATGCAAACTTAATTAGCAATCTCATTTTGGATGGGAAGGGTATTGAATTTTTTCCCTTTTTGCACTCTTCTAACTTTTTGCTCTACAAGTGTCAGCAGTGTGAAATACATTAAACACACAAATCAGTTGTTCATAGTAAGGTTGGCAATTTCTTTCTATCTTGCTATCAGCAGATCTTAGTTAGATATACTTTCCTTTATTACGTTTGCTATAAACCTGTGAGAAAAGTGTAATCTCCAAAGTCCTCCATGGGAAAGTTGGTATTTCCGCAACTAGGAATCCTACTCCTACAGTCTATGCAGCTTTTTGGCAGCCTCCATGGGAAAGAGGTCCATTTTCACACTGTGTTTTGGGTGAATTAAGTTTCCCCTTGGAGCATTGCCTTTTCGCACGAGAAAACACCATTCCAGCCTAACGGTCCTTATGAAACCGTGCCCTCCACAACTTAAAAAGAGAAGAAAAGAAAACATATCAGCTTGGTGGAATTAGGTACTGAACATGACATGAAACTCAAAATCCTCCCCCAAATTCTGAGATTTTTTTTCATAGCAATAATCACTGGAATGCCCAAAGATGGTATTCACCTATTTGCATCACCAACCGATTAGACCAATGCAGAACCACATGTTTAGGTGAAGACCCTTACCTTAGAAAGCTCAACAGCTCCGCTTGTAAGTGCATGTCACCTTGTGTTGGGACATTGCAGGTTCAAAACCCAATGGTATAGTTGTATAATTGGTAGGGGTCTACCGACGGGGCACAACTTTTCTGGCAGGAGTAGTTAGTGCATGTCACCTTGTGTTGGGACATTGCAAGTTCAAACCCCATATGGTATGGTTGTATAACGGGTAGGGGGGCAGCACAAGGGGTTTGACACGTGAGGGGGGCTTGGACACTAAACGGGTGTTCACGGTTCCCATGAGTGTCAAACCTCTTGCATTAATGAGGGTAAGGAAAAAGCACTCAGCCGAAGCTCGAAACTCGAAGGTCGAAGCTCGAAACTCGAAACTCGAAGCTCGAAGCTCGAAGCTCGAAGCTCGGAGACTCCCCATGAGCAAGGGATGCGCCACGGGTTTGCACTGTCAAGAAGGAGACCGTAACTGCGGCAGGCTGAGCCAAGGCGACTAGGTCTTTCCCATCCTTCATGAGAAAGAAAATGTTTGTGTAGGGCAGTGTAGGTGGGTGAAGTAAATGCACTCACCTGATTTGCATGTTTCACGCATAGCCCCCAGCAGACCTCACAGCCAGGCTGGACAGCTGGAGATAGCGTAGCCTACTAAATCAATTAAAACCAACTTACAAGTTTGTGAATGTTGCCAAACTCAGATTCAGAACCCAGTTGATTTTAAAAAAGATTCAAAGAATTCACCGATTCAGGATCGAATCTGATCCAGCTGAATTGGTTGGTTAATTTTTTATTAAAAAACTTAAAATTTTGAAAAATAATAAATAAATAAAATAAAAAATGGCATATTCAGCCTGATTGAAGATTGAAGCAGGCCGATTGAGCCCTAAAGCGAATCAATTTGGGGCTGATTAGACACTGATAACATTGTTCTATCCACACAAAGCACATTCAAGAAGCTCAAATTTTCACTAATCAAAATACCTTCATAAATTTCATCACCAGACCCTCACTTTCTCTTAAATGAAATTCAAGGGCTTCCATTTTAGAAAAATTGCTGCTAGCCTGCTATCCTTTGTATGTAGTGTTGGGAGTCCTATCCAGCACCACACTCCTCTTCCAACACTGGTGCTTCTAGCATTGACACCAATACCTCCTCCCAAGACCCAAAACTGCACCACCTTTCTCTCCCTCTCTCCCACCGCTCTTTGTCAGTGAATCCTCATATTTTTCGCAACATCTTTGATGCCTTTTGCGGCAATCTGACTTTTTCCTCACTTCTCTAGGATGAGTTGTGGAGCTTGATTCAGAGTTTTTGCTCTTGCAATAGAGGGTTTAAAAAGTCTTGAGGGGTCCCAAAGCAGGGGTCCTAACTAGATCTAGGGGGTTATGTTTGAGACCCGTTTTCTTATGTATCAGACCCGATTTGTTCACTCCCGAATTACCTTCCACAGCTCTCTCGTATCCTTCTTTATTTCATTCCTTTTTCATCATGCTGCCCGTCACAAAACTCACATATGATCTTCGATTGTCATTGCTCGGTCAAATTTTCCAGCATCACCATGTGCTACCTCACTAGTCCCATGCACTGCAATTCCGCGATTGTCTTCGTCGAAAAAAATTCGCCGGCGAGATTTGATAATTTGGGTCTGCTCCCATGTCAATGCAAGCCGAAAGGCCTCTGTGGTATGATCCAATCCTAATAGTCCTCCCTTAGTATATCAATGAAAATGCCCTTGATCATACTCTCCGGTATGTCGTGGTCCGGCCATTTCTTCAGCAGCCATTGAATCCAGAGGTACAACGCGTTCACCGATTCGACGGGGGCTTGCCGGATCATCATCAATTTCGACAGGAACGAATATAAGAACTCGGTCCTTCGGAACCTCTTGACGAACAGAGACGCGACCTCGTCCCAGGAGACATCCTTCCGGGGCTCGACATTGAGTTCGTACCAGAGCCCGGCCTCGCCGTCAAGCGTCACAGGAAAAATCCGCATCATTATGTCGATACTAGTCGCATCGTTCGCCCGACAGACCCTCGCAAACCGGCTGAAATGCACGATTGGGCACTCGCTGGAGTCCCCTCTGAAGACGGGGAGAGGAGCAACGTTAATGTAGGCAGATTGAAGGTTGGGATTCGACAAAACAGGGGACAGTTTCATCGGATTTTCGCTGCGGAACTCTTCGGTGAAAGGGGCGCCACCGGCGATCGATCCCGAGACCGAAGACGGTGCTGAGAATCGACATCCGCGGTGTTTTCTGACGCTGATTTCTTCGCTTTCGAATTCACCATCATCTTCTTCTTCCTCTTTTCCTTTGTTGTTACTGTAACCGTCCTCTGTTGTGGTTCAGAACTTCAGATGTAGACTATGAATCGAAATCAGACTCCCGAGGGCTCTCACCGGGAGAGTATCGGAAACCCTTTTCCGGCTACCCTTTCCCATTGTCTTCTTCGTGGGAGGCTCTCTTCTTCTTCTCTCGAATTCCCGACGAGGCATTTTTTCGCTGGAAAGCTCTCTTTTTTCTTTCTGGACCACCATGGGTCGCGACCCATGATGTCAATGGATCGGGTTTTATCAATCCGACCCGAACCTGATTCCTATTCGTCAGATTCTGAGTCAAACCTAACTAACATTCGCCCAGAACGCTCCACTCATCTGGTAGTGGCCGCTTCTGTATGTCACCAAGTTGACTGGAGGTTAAGAGTTTGAAACCCACAGGTGGCGTCCCTTGTCGCGTACTTTCTGGTGGCCGAGGGACCTCAAGGGTTTAAACAATCGAAGCCCAGCCAATGTGCGGTCCGTGATAGGGATTTTTCTCTTGAGCTATTCAAAAAAAAATCTGATTAACATTCGGATTCAGATCAGTTTGGGTTTTGATACCGTATCTAAGGGATATCGGACTTTGTTTGATATCCAAGCGCAATTAAATGGAATTTGTTATAGCCCTTTCACATCCAAATCCAAATAGCAAATACCAGATTTGGTTGTATTAAAAGCACATCCAACCCAAAATCAAACCGCTTAAATCCCTGCATGACGATGTAAATAGGTCTGACTCAGTCCTGTCTCAGGTCCGACATAATTGGATTGACCTGGATGGGGAAGGCCTTTTACAAAACCTAATTCATATATATATATATATATATATATATATATATTACATATGTATATATAGTCACTAGAAATATGGGCATTTTCAATGAAATTTTTTTGCAAATCCAATAATGTAGATGTGTTGGGCATGGTAAATTTCTTAGGAATCAATTGTTGGATCATGTATTTTCGATAAAAAAAATATGATTTTTGAATGCTTGATATTTATGAAGAATATGAGTTGTTGGTTTTAAATCCTTAAAAAATCTCATTTATGCATCATAATTAGATAATTAGATGCTTCAAGAGCTACTCTTTATAAAACCAAGCATGTAGTTCACATCTGCACGGTTAGATTTAAGAGAAATGAACAAAAAAAATCTATGAAAATCATAATTCATATGGTGTGTGTATATATAGAGAGAGTGTGTGGTAGCTATGCAACCCTTAGGTGCGTAGCTACCAGTGCAATCATACTGGTCATCCATCCCAGCCCTGATGGACAACCAGTACAAAAAAATGCAAAAAACTGTTGGCTTTTAGGCTTTAATGGCTCTCAAAAGCATCAGTAAAACTCTTAAACGACACATCCTTTTTTTTTTTAAAAGTTCTAATGACACTCTCAATACACCGTTAAAGCCTAAAAAGCGAAAAAAAACTCACTTTTTAGTGAGTTTTTCGTATTTTTTTAAAGCACAGCCAGTATGGTTGCTAGCTGCATATATATATATATATATATATATGGTAACTAAAATATGTTATGAAGCAAGATTTTCATAGTTTCTTTTACTTTTTTTTGAAAATTTCACCGTACAGATGTGATCTAGACTCTTGGTTTTATAGAAATAGACTCTTGGATCATCCAATTACGATGTATAAGAAAGATCTTTTAAGGGTAGAAAATCAACGGCCTAAAATTTTCTTTAATATTCAAGCATAAAAAATTGCACTTCTTGATCCAATTAAGATGATCCAATAGTTAATTCTTATCAAATGGATCACACAGAATGCATTTGTACGGTTAGATTTGCAAAAAAAACTATGAAAATCTTGATTCATATCGGCAAACATATTTGGTTGGTAAACATATTCTAGTTTTTGTATATGGGTAACTAAAATGGAAAATGAACGTACTGCATGGAAAATAAGCCATGTTTTTTAAAAATGCCCTTCAATTTCTCATATTCTCCGATGTCCAAAATAGCAAATATCTAAAGTTGTAACCTTTTTAACCCACGCATGTGCGAAACTGTTGAAGTTCGCACGGTATATCGCTCAGCTCCTTGGGTGATGCAAACAGGCCAAAGGTTTTTGTGTGGCTATTGGCTGAACTTGCTGCGTGCTTCTCAATTAAAATCATAACCCAAAGAGTGAGCTTCTCAATTAAAATCAGCCAGATTTGGAATAGAGAACAGTTTCAAAATTGAAGAGGGAAAAAAGAATCTTCCAATTCTTATTTGGCTTTAACTTCCAGAAAACACACAGTAAGTAGGGTCACCAGGTTGAGTTAATCAAAGTAAGCCAACTCATGGAATTTCACTCTCAAAGCACTTCAAGGCAATATCACAGTAAGGCTCCATCCCACTACGTCAAACCCCATTGGGGTTGTTAAAATCAGATTCTGAACTGAATTGATTTTTAAAAAGATTCAGAGAATTCAACGATTCAGGATCGAATCTGATCGAGCTGAATTGGTTGGTTTAATTTTCTATTTACAAAAATTTGAGAAAAAAAAACAGAAAAGGGCCGATTCAGCCTGATTGAAGATTGAAAGCGAATCAATTTGGGGCTCGACTCTGATAACATTGATCTATCCACACAAAGCACGTTCAAGAAGATCAAAATTTCACTAATCAGATGTTCATAATTCTAAACTTACAAGATTCAAAATACTTTCATAAATCCCATCACCAGGACCTCTCTTGCTCTTTAACCAAATACAAGGGCTTCCGTTTTAGAAAATTTGCTGCTATCCTTTGTCTGTGGTGCTGGGAGTCCTATCCAGAACCACACTCCCCCTCTCATTCCTCTTCCAACACTGGTGCTTCCAGCATTGACACAGAGACCTCCTTCTCCCAAGTCCCAAAACTGCACCTCTCTTCTCTCCCATTCCCCCACAACTCTCCGCCGGCGAATCCTCGGCCTTTTCTGCCGCATCTTCGGCGTCTTTTCCAGCGACCTGTCCTTCCCCTCTCTTCTCCCCATCTCCCTTCATCTTCCGCCACAGCTCTCTCATTTCCTTCTTTATCTCACACTCCTTTTCCGCATGCTGACCATCACAAAACTCACATCTGGTCGTGCCGAGTTTCTCTGCTCCGGCAACTTTTTTCCGGCCATCTTTGATTGACATTGCTCTATCAAATTTTCCAGCATCACTATGTGCTACCTCACTAGTCCCATGCACTGCAATTCCGCGATTGTCGTCGCAGGAAAAAATTCTCCGGCGAGATTTGATAATTTGGGCCTGCTCCCATGTCAATGCAAGCCGGAGGGTCTCTTCCAGAGAGGAAGGCCCCTGTGGTATGATCCAATCCTGAAAGTCCGCCCTTAGTCCATCAATGAAAATGCCCTTGATCATACTCTCCGGTATGCCGTGGTCCGGCCATTTCTTCAGCAGCCATTGAATCCGGATGTAGAAAGCGTTCACCGATTCGTCGGGGGCTTGCCGGATCATCATCAATTCCGACCGGAATTGATCGAAGAACTCGGTCCTCTGGAACGTCTTGACGAACAGAGACGCGACCTCGTCCCAGGAGACATCCTTCCTGGGCTCGACATTGAGTTCGTACCAGAGCCCGGCCTCGCCGTCAAGCGTCACAGGAAAAATTCGCATCATCATGTCAGTACTAGTCGCGTTGTTCGCCCGGCAGATCCTCGCAAACCGGCTGAGATGCACGACGGGGCACTCGCTGGAGTCCCCTCTGAAGATGGGGAGAGGAGCAACGTTAATGTAGGCAGATTGAAGGTTGGGATTTGACGAAACAGGAGACGGATTCACCGGATTTTCACTGCGGGACTCTCCGGCGCCGGCGATCGATCCGGCGACCGAAGACAGCGCCGAGAATCGGCGTCTGCGGTGTTTTCTGACGCTGATTTCCTCGTTTGTGAATTCACCATCATCTTCTTCTCCTTCTTTGTTGCTACTGCAACCGTCCTCTGTTGCGGGTTCAGATGTAGACCATGAATCGGAATCGGATTCCTGGGTGCTCTCGCCGGGAGAGTACCGGAAACCCTTTTTTCCGGAGACCCTTTTCCGACAACTTCTTCGAGGGAGGCTCTCCACTTCCTCTTGGGAGATCGAAGGAGGGAGCTCTGAGTTTGGTGTTCTCGTCCTTCTCTCGAATTTCCGGTGAGGCATTTTTCGGAATTTCGGTTGAATGAAGTGACCGTTTTCCGTTGGCTTTTTCTTGACCACCAAGGGTCGCGTCCCATGATGTCAATGGATCGGGTTTTATTCAAAACCCGAGCCGAATCTGATTCCGATTAGGTATAGCCTTTTTTCATTTGGTATCCAAGTGTGATTAAATCGGATTTGGTATAGCCTTTTTTCATTTGAATCCAAATTCAAGTAGCCAATACCAGATTTCATTGGATTCAGTGAACGAGTAAAAGTGCATCCAACTCGAATCCAAACCGCTTAAATCACGATCTAAACAGGTCCAACTAAGTCTGTCTCAGGTCGGACATAATTGGATTCAGAGTTGGATGGAGAAGGCCTATGACAAAACTGAATCCATATATAGTTACTAGAATATGAGAATTAGAAGACCCAAGGGATTTGGCTTAGAGGGATGGGCTTAGACCGTTTGATGGGCAGTCTAGGTTAAAATATCATCACCCCTTGTGTAAGCCTAAGCTTGGTGACTCCCTGGGGTCAAAGGGTAAGCCCTAAGAGTTTTACAGTGACATGGACAGAGACCGTAAGTATAGCAGGATGAGTCAGCACGGCTTGGTCTCCGTGCCGGGCAGTTTCTCAGAGTAAAACTCAAAAAAAATAAAGAATATGAGAACTAAAAATATAAACATTTCCAACAATTTTTTTGCAAATTCAACCATGTAGATGTGTTGGGCATGGTAACTTTGCTCAGAATCATGTATTCAATGAAAAAAAAATGTAATTTTCAAATATGTAAGGTAAGATTCAAGAGCGGGTTCTTATAAAACCATGCAGGCAGATCATCACATCTGTTGGGTTAGATTTAAGAGAAAAGAGCAAAAAAATCCATGAAAATTGTGGTTCACACCTTAGTTCTCATATTTTTCATAGATTTTTGTTTGTTCTTTTTTCTTGAATCTAACCCTATAGATTTTTTGAGGCTTTAAAATCAATGGCTCATAATCTTCATAAATATTCAAGCATTAAAAAATAACAATTTTTTATCAAAAATACATGATCCAATGGTTGATTTTCTCTATGCCAAGCACATGGGCATGGTTGGATTTGCAAAAATAGTGTTGAAAATGTCTATATTTCTAGTTCTCATATTTCATTTATCATATCTTAATGATCATTAGAGAGAGAGAAATGTGCTCCTCCCAAATGTTCTCCTCCCACCTCATTCTGCCCCTTCAAAAATCATCATTTTTGGCATTTTTTTTCTCACATCTAACACTGATTTATAGGTTTTGTTTAGTGAGAACTGGTTTTTAGATCCCCGGAATCTTTCTTATATATATATATATATATATATATAAGTGGACCTGAATTTACATGTAATGAGAATCGGATGCAGTCATATCCAGTGTTGGATCCAGATTCTGATTGGATTCAAATTGTAAAATCACAAAGTGAAATCCAACCAGATTTGATAGTGAGATCATATTCTCTTAACCAAATCCAACTAAAGAGGTGTGGCTTCTGTTGGATATACGAATCGAACCCGATTTATATCCCTACCCATGGACCTTCTTGCCTGTGCCATGAGAGAGAACAAGAAATATTATAATTTTGTATCGGACGATTCAGTTTCCAATTCGGAGCTGAATTGGTCAACCAGAAAATGACGTGTCAGAAAATATTAAAATAATAATAAAAATTATTTTAACCATTTTTAACATTAAAAAAAGGCCGAGGCCTTGTACCATATCAACTCTAGCCGATTCGGGCCGATTCGGGCCGATTCGCACCGATACTGACAACGTTGCTCCGGATCATTCTTGAGCATATTTAAATGCAAATTTCATGCAAAAGACACAAATCTCACCATGGATCCAATGAGACCTGACGTAGGGGATAATTGGGAGCCAAAATGTGCATTTTACTATTGGATCCAGTAAAAAGCAGGCTAAAACAATTTTTCACGTGAAAATAGGTAGATTTGGTCCAAATTTAAACACAGATCCAGCATAAATTACTGATCTGATTCACTTTACCAAATTAGAATCCGATCCATTTACACATTTGGATTTAATGTTGTCTTCAGAAAATAAAGTGCCAAGCATCTGCATCAGGTGTGAGAACAAAACCCGATCCATTTGCACCAGTACTGGAAAGCACTAATATTTACGGTTTGGACCTAGGTTAATCAAATCCCATGTAACTGAATCCACATAACTAGATCCAGGATCCAGACAACTTGAGAAATGTGTACATATAGTTGATTTTGGATCTTGGATCAAAACCCACAACAGAAGGTCAAATCTGACCATTTAGCTGACCTGATTTCAGAAGATTACATGGATTCAGGTTGAGAATCCAATCCTAAACCGATGAAATTGTCATCCCTAATTCTGATTTTATTTGAGTTTATCTTGAAATCTTTCATGATCGCTCAAAAACTTCTCTTAAATGGGCCATTCTTAGTACTTTATTTTTCCAATTTCATGTTTGGTACTTTTAGATGCCGATGCATATTTTTTCAGTAAGAAGTGTCCAAAATTGCATTGACGTTTAAAATCTAGAGATCTCAAATCTTCCAAGGTTAAGCTAGTCATAGGAAATTCAAGATTTTTGTGCGACATCCAAACGCATCTTGTGCTTCTGCTGTTGATCCATCGTAGAAAGGAGGATACATAGGGATGGCAATCGGGTCGGGTTGGCGGGTTGGCATACCACTAACACGAAACCGACCTGTTTAATAAACGGGTTAGGCTGGTCGACCCGTTTATGACACGAACCCGTTTAAGCCAAACCCGAACCCGCCTAAGAGACGGGTTGGCAGGTCGTGTCAGGTTTTGCCACCCCCAAGGATACATAATGTCTAGTCACATGGACACAAATACAAACGCAGATGGATTTGACATTCTAGTAAGAACATGTTTTTTAGGTAAAAATAAGACAGACTAATTTAAAAAGATACTCGTAAACATGACACAAGTTCCTAAACTTATTTTTTTTAAATAAAATATGGCAACATGCATGTATTATACAGAAATAACTGTACTGACCAAAATGACATGCTTCTCAAAAACCCTACAATTTTCAAAATTTTACCCCTTGTCAAAATCCACAAATGCTCGGCTTTAAAAAATTATTTTATCCTTTGCACAACGGACCTCCTAAGGTTTGCGTGATATATTGGTCTTCTCGTCGATTATTGCAAACACCCGTTTAAATATAGATTCACATGATATTTTTTCAACCACGTGAAGTTCACGTGACCAAATTTGCAAACCTCTTATTAAACTAAAACTTCACAAATATCTCACTAAAATCGCATATATTGGACAGAATTCACATGACCAAATATGCAAACTTTCATTAACTTAAGCATTGCAAATATTTTACAAAATTTGCATATATTGTATGAACATCACATGAATATTTCACTAAATTTGCATATATAGTTTGAAGTTTGCATGGCCTTGCGGATATCATTTGAGTAATTGATCCTTAAGGAGATCTACAAAAAATAGTTATTTGTGCATATAATGCATTGTGAAGTTTCATGAAATTTGCATATTCGTTGAATTCTATATAAAGTTATTTTTGTTCATTTTATTTTTTTCTCACTTGTTTATAAAAAGAATCATAACCCTTTTTCCTCTAGAACCCTCATTATTTTCCTCCTTCCCTTGTAGTGATTCTCGTAGAAAAAAATTGTTTCATTCCGATGATGTGGTATCCTTCGCATCGACTTTTCAGATTAGGTTGAAAGGTAAGTTTCATAGCCTCCTGCGTATTTATGTTATTTCATTCTAAACTTTTAACTTTGTTTATAGGCATGAGCATTTAATAGCCCCATGTGTATTTTTATTTGGTTGTTGTTATAGATGTTTTTTTATGTTTTTTTATACTTTATTTAATATTTGTTATAAGATTTATTGATTAGTGTTTATTATGTTTAAAGTTTTTTATAATATGTTAGATGCTTTATAAAATGTATATTTGTTAAGAGTTATCTAATGAATTATTTTTTTGTTTATTTATATTTATCTAGTATTTTTGAATAATTTTTTCAATATCTTATGTCTTTTATGTATATATTAGGTAGCTTTCGATGAATACTTATAAACATAAAGAGAAATGTGACAGCAAAAAGATATTTAAACATCTATCTTCACCCCAAGCAAAGACCCAATTGTGTGGTCTGAGGCATAGTCAATGTCTTGAGTCATGTATGTATACAACCAATGGTATAATTTTATCTACGTGTTCATATTTATTTTTCAATTGACAATGAAAATAAATTATTGATATAAAAGACAAAGGGTCAATAAAACCGAAAGAGCACAAATTTTACAAATAAACTTTGTTGGCAAGTGATGTAAGTGTTAGGTTTGCATGTTCATTTGTTACATTTGTTACATTTGTATGCATATTTATTTGAATTTAACATGAATATATCACATATTGCTCTTGTGTAGCATCTAACAATATTAATAAAAAGACTTCAAGCGACCCACAAAAAGGACATGATAGACGAAATTGAACTGTCAAAGACCATTTACCTAACCCTTTATTTTTATGTGAGTTTTGAAAGTGAGGTTTATAATATTTTTCTATCGATTAATAGGAACTAACTGGTAAACATTAATTATTCATAACAAATGGTTGAAACTAAAGGGATGTGAGATGGGACTTTGTGGATGCTTGGAGATCAGTGAATTGTTGTATCCTTTCGATGAAGCTGACAAGGTATCCGTTTAACAACTTTGCATACTTACAAAACATAAATTTGTACGTGCATAACAACTTTAAACTCGATTTATGTTGCAAATCTGAATTTGTATCAATTAGAACAATCAACACTGTGTTCTTTGAAAAATATATATGAATGTGAAGGAGTTCAAACTGTATAATTGAACGAGCAATATAACTAATGCAGATAAGAACATTAAAAACATAGTATGATAATATTACTTATTCAATAATGTGTTTAATGTTATCTTATACTTGGTAGGTTTAATGCTGGCATTGCAGTTTTATCTTTTTGCACCGTAATTTGGCTATAATTGTTACACTGATTGGATGGCTCGTCCCATAAATGATATTTATCAATAAAAAAATAGGTAATCTGCATATTTTTTGTTAACTCAATTCATATATGTATATGTGTTTGACTTAATATATGATTGTTATAGGTATGATTATAATATATTTGTCCTATTGAAAGAACAAATTGTTAATCATGAGTGCTTAAAAAATTAAAAAGCAAATAAATATAAAATCATCCACACTGGAATCTCATTCATTCCATATAGTAATCTTCGCTGATTGACGATCTGATGCACAATGCGGGCATAAATTTCACAAATTAGAGCTTGATGACGTAGTCAGACACCGAGAACCATCGAGAGCTAGCAAAAATAAAATGCGTCGAGTACGAGCCACTAATGGAGGCAATGAATGACTCTAAACTCAGCAAAGAAATAGAAACCTTATGTCCTATCGCAGTCTCTCTAGAAACAAGCGAGAATCGCTCTTAGGAAGGAGATGAAAGAGGCGAAATAGGGGGAAAAGGAGAAGGTGTTCTGCGAAAAAAAGTGAGGCGAAAGCGAAGCGAAATCATAGAAGTGAAGGAGCGATCGGAGTTACCTTACGACCAAGCGCTTGCCTTCCAGGAACCTAAGCCACTTATCTGTGGCCAAATTTTGGCGAGTTTGTGATGGTTGAGAAGTGGTTGTAGTGGTAGAGAGAACATGAGATGTTGATGATCAAAGCATTAGGTTGAGGATGATCGCAAACACAACACAAGCAGAGGATGAGAATTAAAGAATCGATCACAGAGAGAGGAGGCGAAGAGAGGAGAGGAGAGCTGAGAGTATACCATGAATGACCTAACTACAGATCATATACCTTGAGCGAGAGGCGAGAGGCGGATTGGGTTGAACCTCGCTTAAGATGGGTGGCGACACCTTTGTTTTGTATTTTAGTGACAGTCCTTACCGTCACTAAAACTCCATTTTCTCATAGTGTGTGATAGGTGCTAAATGAGTTTTTCATAAATATTTTATTTTATTTTTAAATTTTGACCGTATAGAAGTGATCTATGTACTTGATTTTATAGGGAACAACTCTATAAGTGTTTTATTCGGATACATGAGTGAGGTTTTATAAGGTTCTAAAAATCAACAACGCAAAATCTTTGTAATTTTTTTATGCTCCAAATATCATTTTTTCATCAAAAACACATGATCCATGTGTGGATTCATCATAAATCCACCATGCCCAACATATTTATGGGGTCGGAACTGTGAAACAAAAACACAAGGGTAGAAAAACACATTTAGCACATATCAATTTTGCACCTAATATATATATATATATATATATATATAGAGAGAGAGAGAGAGAGAGAGAGAGAGATGCCGTTTATACGCTGTCGCCGTCACCTACAAATGCCACCTTTTTCATTTTTGGGGTTCGTCGTGAAACTAACCTTACAGATGACTACATCTGTGACTTGACAAAAAAAATAATGTCATTCGTTTATTTGAGTCTCTCTCTCTCTCTCTAGCCAATTATTTTGGACATTAAGACCTTTGTAGCATATGACACGCATTAACCGTGTCACTAACGTATATGTTGAATTACGTACCATACACGTGTCACAGTGACATAGGACACAAAGACATTTTTTCATATTTAAGTATAAAATGTATTTTTACTTATTGTAATATATAAACTATGTTTATAAAAAATAAAAGACAAAAAATGATTCAAACTTTTAAATGGCATCAGAAACGTGTCATAACTTGCCATGTGATTTATTCACGTGTCATGTCATGTCGCGTCGTGTCCGCTAAGACAATGGTTATTTCAAGCCATGGTAATCAGGAAGCCCTTCCTTTTGAAATAAGCCATTGTGTGAGAACGATCCGTATACGAGCTCAGATCAGGTTTGGACTTGGTCTATTGTACTACTTTGGGATTCAATTTTGGATCGATATTTTGCATTGGATCTAAAAACATGGATCCAATGAAAAACCCAATCTGTTAAAACGCCAGTTTCCAACCATTTTCACCGGATCCAATATTACTGTATGAAACTCAGATCTGAACTCTGTTCCATCAAATCTCAAATCAGATCCAGACCCAAACCTCTTGCTTAAATTTGAATTGGGATTTTGGATCCACCATAATTCAACTGACCCCTTGTTTGCATCTGTGTCAGGATGGCCGAGTGATCTAAGGCACTAGACTCTATTCCTAGTAAGAGGGCACATATTCAAACCATAGTCACAATAAATTCTAAATTTAAGCAATACCAGAGAGTACCAAATCTCAATTTTTTTTCCTAGGTAATACGTAGACATAATTTTAAAAGTTAATTAAACTCATTTACCATGATAGGACGCATGGGGATGTGAGATTACCAAGAGAGAAAAATGTGAAATTAAGGACATATGAAAGGTATGTAAACTTGAACTCCAAATTTTGGTGAAACTGTAATTAATAGAATTAATAAAAATAGCCAACCTATGCTTAATGTTTAGGTGATGAAACCTATTATAATACTGCTAAATGGTACCAATTTAGTTTTATTACAAAGCCTTTATCAGATACAACATCCCAACATTTCATAATTTTAATTCCTAAATTTTAGAAAGCCCATCACCTTCATTCTCTAAACTTTAATTTATACCCACCTTTAGGGAGGGGTTTTGGTTAATATACCTTAAAATGTCAAACCTCGACAACCAAAACCTCGTGAAAAAACTTTATATTTCCAACATGTTTTCAACAAAATATCAGCAACAATAAATAAATATGAAAATAGTTTTTATGATATATCTAATAAAATCACACATTTTTTGCAAAAAAATAGCCGTTAAAAACATAAATATCAAGATAAAAACATGATATTTACATTTTGACAAAAATGTCACAATATTTTGAAATCTCACGAGAAGTTGTTTAAAACATTTTCAAGATTGTTTCAAAAAATACAAATCGGCCATATTTGCCACTGAATAAAAAAGCGACTTGATATTTCAATTTAGACCAACCCCATGAAGATGGGATAAAGCCTGTGCGTGCGCGGGCGTGTGTGTGTGCAAGCGCACGCGCGCGCGAGAGAGAGAGAGAGAGAGAGAGAGAGAGAGAGAGAGAGATCCTCGCAACACACTTCCCATGAATTGTCCGACTCACTAAACAACCATATCTAAGAACTCAGAAAAGGTGAGCCTACATCAATGTTACTCATCTGTGGTAAGAGAGGGTGCAAAATTCATAAACATCCACCAGCACGACCAAAAATAGTCATGTAGACGCAACAAGGAAACATCTGCAAAATTGTCACCAAAACATTAGGACAAGCCTCTCGCCAACTTCGTCAACAGCACTACTTGGGTATCTTCCTTAGCAACTTGTACAAGCCAAACACATTCTTCTGCTGCCAAAAGTATGGAATGAAGAATGCCCTATACATAGGGGGTGATAGATCTCTGTCCAGATAAGGCAGTGCAGCAAGTGCCTGAAATTCAAAATTGACCAATAGGTGCAGATCAGATTCATCATAATGCATTCAATGATACAACATAGCAACTCCACATGGTCAGACTCTAGGAATGTAGTCAATGAGAGCTCAAACACAGGCAGAATCAACCGATTCCCAACGCCACTAGCAAGAATCAAGGAACTGATAAATTTCTTTAGCCATTTATGCCAATTGCCAACCTATATTGGGATCCAGGTTTACTCAGCATAAGTCTACATATTAACATGAAGGCCCACTCAAGGCACCAGATGCCACAAGTTATTCTGTTCAAATTGACAAATCATGGAATGAAGAAATTACATCATTTCATCTTTCTTCTTTCAACAAGGGAGATAAGCTGGGAGGCGCAGTCCCAAGATGAGTGATCATAAAGAGGACTCTGAAACTCGGACCCAATCAATCAAGGAGCTGCAGCCAAGCATGATATTGAACTTGATCAACTTAGATGAGTTCACCCGTGACCAGTTCGGCTTACTCTTACTATGATCATGCTAATCATACTGAGTACCAGGCAATAGCAACTCTAGAGCTGGACCCAACTTGGTTCAGGTTGAGTAGCCCAAGTCCTAACTTAGGTCACTGAATCTTCACAGAAAGACAAATATAAGAAAACCATTATGAAATACCTCCCATGTTGACAAGTCACTCCCACGAGTAGGGAATGGTCGCTGCAGATCTAGCTCTACCAGAAAAGTACAGGCTTCAAGATTTCTTAGCTGTTCCATTGAGAAAGCATACATTAAACATTCTAAAAAAAACTGACATACAAGAAAAACCTCTCTCTCTCTCTCTCTCTCTCTCTCTCTCTCTCTCTCTCTCTCTCTCTCATGCATGCACACACACAAAGAGAAACAGGTAGGGTTTACATATTGCTCATCAGATGCCTTATTCCTGTCATTGAAATAAGGTGGCGCTGCAGCAGTCCCTCCCAAGGTTGAATTGAAGGGAAATGGAAGGAGCCCTCTAAAGCCATCATCAATCCACCTAACTTCACTCACATAAGAAGGAACAAAGAAGGAAGAAGGGAATCGATGCCATTCGCTCCCAACACAGAGGACAGAGCCTAAAAAGGTTCAACAGAATTCAAGAAAATCAATCTGTTACCTGGCATATCGACCAACTTCAGGTTTTTAACCACACACATTCCAGGAGAGAAAAAGAAAGAAAGACCAATCCTCACCTGTCCCAGCATCATCATGGTATTCTAAATGTTTGTAAATTGTTAATGGTGCAGAATACCCATTCAGCAAAGAGAATGTCCGACCATGAGAGGCACACAGAATAAGGCTAAGAACCATAGGTCTGAGGATTTTGGCAATCTGTTCCAGTATATGCCAGTGGAACACTAGTCAAATATAGAAAGATTGATGAAGGGTTGCAATAAATAAGTTCAGTTCAGGAAGCCATTGCACTCACCATGACCATTACAGAATCATCATCTGGCATATACTTGTTCCTAAAGAAATCAGGAAAGCTGTCAATAACAGCTGCTGCACCAACACAGATCAAGGGATATATAGGATATAAAAACCTGAAACACAGGAGTTTAAAGATATTCAGCATATCTTTCCAATTCAAGCACTACTAGTAATGGCGCATCAATGAGTGGACTTCGATACCGGAATAGATGATGGTGAAACACCTCACAGAACTAACAGCATGGTTAAAAAATAGTGTTATTAAATGCAACAGCATGGTAAAGAATGGTTGAACTTCCAAGGATCCAGGATAAAATTATCCACAAAATATATCAAGCAGTGAAGCTAATGCACAGTTTTGACGGAACAATAAATTTCTGGCAATATCTATTCATTCTATTATGGCCCCTATGATGTAACGAGACATATATCCTTTGGTACCCAGCTATCTGGACTTGAAATTGGAGAAACCATAAGTGCAATCAGACTATGACAGCTTGTAAATTTGCAATTTTGTTGTAAAGGGACTTATTGAGAGACTGAAAATGGTGCTTCCCAAGATAATCAGCTGTTCCAAAGGTGCTTTTACAGACAGACATTAAAATTCAAATATCATTTCGATGGGGAATTTATGAATTTGGATCCTTTTGGGGGGGAAATTAATTAACTTGGATCTAGAGTTTGGATAGTCTGAAGTTCCTTCTTAAAGTGGATACTAAAAATCCATACAATAATAAAGCTCTATTTTTTGTTATCACTATCACTATCATACTTGCTCCACATGTATGTTGCAAACTGACTTTTGACAATGCTGAGATTACTACCATTCCTTTGAAATTAGTTCCATTTTAAGTTGAGGAAATAAGGAAATGGCAGCTTGCTTTGTAGCAGGTGAATAATCATGTTCCAAAGGTAGACAACATCAACAGCACAAATAGTTTCTTATTTTGTTAGAATGCAAAAAAAAATCTTGTCGCCAGTCATGTCTTGTCTATTCAGTTTTATGACTTGGGAAGACCTCTTGGAGACTAGATTAGCATAGCAGTTATCAGCCTGAGGTATGATCAACAACTAGCCAAAATAACCCTTCAACCTGTAATCGGGTACCACCCACAGGTTAATGGAGGAAGAAGACTATAAATGCAGCTATAATCTCCCCTCTCCCCCCCCTCCCTCTGCTTGTATTTACAACCAGCCATATTAACCTTTCAACCTGTAATTGGGTACCATCCACAGGTTAATGGAGGAATCTCTCTCTCTCTCTCTCTCTCTCTCTCTCTCTCTCTCTCTCTCTCTCTCTCTCTCTCTCTCTCTCTCTCTCTTTCTCTCTCGGCATGACAAACACCCTATGCTGGTATTTATAATAAACCCTCATTAGGTTTGTAATAAACAAGGTATGCATTTGTTATATTTACAAATTAGCGATTAGGGTGAGCCACGCATTTAATGAAATGCATACTAATACAAATATACTACCCTTTAATGAGTGTCACAACTTGAATGATGAAAATATCCCCAGTGGGCATTTTAATTCCAGCATACTTCCTTAACAACCTCCCTTCTAATATGGAAAGTCAAAATCACCTCTGGTACAGGGAGGTGATAACTTGGAAATTGTAATCCTTACTAGATTAGGACCTACTCACTATTTGGAAGTACTTTTTTCCTTGTAGTCATGTTTGCATATATGCTAAACACCTCAAATTCTTTTCTTTGATAGGGAATCTGCAGGATAACCCATTAGTGATCAAATCTGAGACCCTTCGGTTATGAGAGTGCGACCTTACATCCAGTTCTAGATTCACATACATTTTCCTCTTTACCCAAAATCAACTTTCAGCAAGAAGAAAACATTTCACAGATAAATTCTCGGCAACCCACTGGACACCATGTAGACAACTTTCATTCCAGCCATCAGGCTTGAGTCGCCTCCTTTCAGAAATTTGCACCCAAGGCATGTTAATTCTGAGATTGATTCCTTTCAGAGAAATAAAACCAATCCCATTTCTTCTTTTGTTCTTTGGCCCAGGGCTGGACCTCCAGCAAATAATAAGTGCCTCCATCCAAAGCGAAGTCTGTGAGTCATGTAACAGGCAACCATTTCGAATGCTCAACTATAGAAATACCATTATTGAAAAAATTCAAGTAGTAGGCACTCAGTGAATCTGCCAGAGTTTCCGAAACTGAACAGGCAATTAGAATAAAAGGTCTAACGATAAACTCCATTAGATATTTCTAATATTCTTTAAGGTCTATCAGACTTAGTTCAGAGCAAAATTGATCTAAAGTGAAACTAATGGAGAAGATGTGTGGCCTACTACCGAGAAAATTGTTATATTTTGAGAAATCTTGATCCAAGGATAACATATGGGCCCATTGATCCTTTTATTGTATCAGTTCACTAGATCGGATCAGGATATTGAAGAGCGGTAAAAGACAATGGAGGAGAAGAACATGAGAAATAAGGAGGAAATCAAGGTAAGGGACACTTAAAAAAAAATCACACTACTCATACTATATGCTTAAAAAAGGCAAGGTAGTGATAATGATAAAAAGCCCTCACATATGAAAATCAGAGACACCAGAGGACGTTGACTAAGCGACATAAATGACAAATATATCCAGTTCATAACAAAATCAGTCTTCTTCCAAAGTGTTTGTCAAAGAGTTAACAAAATTTATGCAACATAATAACTTCATAATGATTTAAACAGCAGTCAACTTTTAGAAGAATATCATATCACCCAAAGTAGTCAAAAAGGAAAACCAGGGATTGTTAGACTCACCGTTCTTCTTTATGGGGCTGCAAAGACATAAATGCCAACCATATATAAACAGGCGAGACTACGATTAGCAGGTGCGGAGCATATTTTTCTCTTCTTATTGGGAGAATCAGCAGAAAAAGTAATGCAAAAACAAAGCAAAAGTTGAAATTATTGAACCCATTCCTCAGATAGAATAGTGATCCTTCAGTTCCATATAAATGGCTTTGGCCACCTCCCACCACATTATATATCAGAAGATTAAGCACAGATGATGTCCATCTTCTGTAATAATAATAATCAGTAATCACTGAGAGGCCCTGAAAATAAAAGTGATTAACAAATTAGAAAATTCCAAGATAAAGCATGAAAAAATAGATCTGCAGATTTAATTATCATTATTACACGCTAGTCAGTGAAGATGTGAACATAAAATTCTGAGAAACAAACAGCCACCTTATAATTCAGTCACCTAAACCTACCATGACACCAACAGTGGTTACTAATCCTGAAAGAAAGACTTGCTTGAATTTTCCACGAAGCAACGAGTATATAGTCAGTGGCAAAACAGCTAGAATAGAAAATGGCCAACCAAGGATCACACCAGCAGCTGCTACTGAAACTGCTGACGCATGCCTCTCTAGAAGGAATAGTGCTGATGAAAGTGTCACAGCATACATGGAAAATGAGCTTGGCAAGAAACCTGTTACAAGACCCAACAGCAATGGAAACTAAATTATGCTTAAGAAATGGAAACCAAAAACCACCAACTACAATACTTCTAGACAACATGAGATACTTCAAAAGCATCAGGTTGTAGACCAACAAGAAATTGTATTGACCCATAATGTCATGATAATTTGTTTACTTACTGGTGCTAGCAAACCAACAACCGCTGGTTAAGCATAACATTGCTAGTGTGTATGAAGCAAGCCTCTTTCCATACTTCCTAGAAAGGGCTACCACCAAAACTGACTCAGAAATTGCTGACATGAGCCCCAGAAAAAGTCTTACTGCATAAAACACTTTAACCTGCCAACAGATCAAATTTGGCATTGAGACGGTAAATACAATAACTTGGAGAATGATATTTGCAAGAATGTTGAAAAGATTGACTCAATGAAAAATGTGAAAAAAAATAAATATTTGCCACGATGGAAATTGTCTCACCTTTTCCTCCCCAAATAACCAAGATGCAGGACCGCCCACCAAAGCATGCAAGAGAATGTACAAATATGACCGAAGGGCGAAATTAGAACTGCAAGATACATATCAACCTCCAATTTTTAGTTGTATCTTATAACATTAAAAATAAATAGTTTGCTACTTTAAACCAATTCATAGGTCAAAAACCATAATATAAATCTTTTACTAATTCAAAGAGCGAAAACTAACACTGATATAGCAACATCAACCACACCACATGAAACAGGATCTTCTGCATATTTTTCAGTTGAAAGGCCAAGATGCCCTTATGGATGTTTCAATGCATTCAATAGAAGTTATCAAGCTCCATAATTGAATATTCATGCATCTAATATAGAAGGGCTGTGTTTGATATAAAACAGGATCCCAGTGTTTGGAGAGTGATCCCTGCAGCTCTTAGTTGTCGTAACTTTCAACTTTGATACCATGCACTACCATGGCCCTTTGGATACAATGATATGAAGTTCCTAAGTTCAGTTTAAATGATGAGCTCTAGAGATATAAATTCTTCCTTTTTTTCGTCAAGGGAAAGACTAGGAAGAAGCTTATGAGAAGAAGGATTTCCTTTAATGCATTTGGTACAAGAATAGCGTCAAAAAAAGCAAAGAGTTTATCACAACAACAGCACGATATCAGGAACGACATAGTCTTAATAGTGTTATTATTATTTTGATGATCAGTAGCTGGCAATTTCAGGAAGAATACTGTGACCGGAAGGATTTCCTTTATTTGTGTTGCCAAACATGCTAAATAAGAGGCTTTTGAGAAATAATAACCAATTTTCTCAAAGAATGGTTAAACCTATGAAAAACAAAGGGCAGCTCACAGAATACATATTTTGGTCATAATGGATCCCATTTGTCTCTTTATAGTAGGAAATATAGTAACAGGTATGTACATGCAGGGATGCACAACGGACCGAGCCGGCTCGGTCTCGGCTCATCCCATAAGAGTCGAGCTTGAACTAAGCTCTGAAGCTCGGCCGAGCAAACGAGTCGAGCTTGATCGGCCTATCCAGATCGATAAGGCCCGGCTCGTGTTTTATTTTATATAATATAAAATATATATATTAAATATTTCAAATCGCCCCCACCCTCGAGACCCGTCTCTCTCTCTCTCTCTCTCTCTCTCTCTCTCTCTCTCTCTCTCTCTCTCTGTAAAAAACAAAAAAAAATTGTAATTCCATGGAGAAGATCGCGAAAAAAGTTCAAGGAGAGAAGATCTCCGGATGGGTGGGTGTGTACCTACCCTTTGGAAGAGGCGAACTTGATGGCCGGTGGAAAAGGGAGTACGCACCTGTATAGACCCAACGTCGCCAACATTCTCTCTCTCTCCAGGCTGAGCCCGACTCGGCTCGATACCCAGCACGAGTGGATCCTGAACATCAGTGATTCAGGCTCGGCCCGAGCCTGTACAACAGTTTACTTGGGCGAGCTGAGCTTGAACGTGCCAAGCTCGGCTCATGTGCATCCCTATGTACAAGATATACTAATCACAAGAATGCTCCCATCATGCAAGATATTTGTTGCAAATAACATGGACCACTTGGCAATTCAACTTGGAACAGAAAAAAAAAATCCTTTCAATGACTATTTGATGTTGAAGGAAATGATATTATCACATCAGCATGATTGAGGTCGATTAACTATTTGATTGCTGGATCATGACATGGTTCAATACTTGATCAGATAACACAACAGCAGTACAATTGCTAGTATGTCCCATCGTTTACTCAAGGATATGGGAAGTTAGGAAGTCTGCTCTGAGAGGGTAAATGACAGGTCTGTCCTGGTAGGAGGAGCGAGATCATGGTCATTTCTGATCTTCCATGTTCCAAGAAGGAATTACAGTCCAGAAAGAAGAATTTATTATTACATCTGTACAAAGTGGAGCTAGAAAACATATCAGATGCAAGAATGTCCTGGAATACTGCATAGGAAAGAAGATGTGGTTTACAGGCCTGAAACAATGTAGACCAATACAAGAGCAGCTTGCTAAGCTGAATCCCCATGTTTTGTTTAAATTCACAAGAAACACAGTATGTATATAAGAAATGGAACACACTCCTTATTTTGTATAAAATTTCTAAACATTTATTGGAGTGAACCCCCTCAACATCAAGCCTTCCACCTGATAGATCCAACTAGACTTCACGCAAGTCATGAATAGAACCCTCTGGTTCTAATCAAAGGACTATAGCAACTTCTCCGACGACACAGACACAGAAACCAGTGACACTTCGACGTTCAAACCAGCATCAAGCCAGTATAAAGGTTGATCCAACACATAGCCAAGTTGTGGTTAGCCAACTCAACTTTCAACCTGTGCAGCTCAAGAGACTAAATACCTATGTCACACGGACTCGGCTAAAGGGTTGCCGCACCCGCGTCGACACGCACGGACTCGGGTGTGGACTCGGGTGCGGACTCGGGTGCGGCTTTGGACTCGGCCCGGACTCGGTCAACGCCGAGTCGGACTCGGTCAACGAGTCCGGGCCGAGTCCGTCCACATTTTGGACTCGGTCAACTTTGACCGAGTCCAAAATTGTCCAGTTCGAGTTTTAAATTTTGTTTTGGATCCGAGTCGGGTCGGGTCCAAACCCAACCCAGATCCAAATTTTTTTTGGCAGCCGAACCCTAAAAGGGGTTTATCGACAGGGAGAGGGGCTTACCCTCTCGATTTTGCCTCTCCCCCCTCAACCCCTGCAGCTTTCTCCTGCAACCACGCCGGCGATCCGAACTCCGGCGACAGGCAGCCACCGTCTCCCCCTCCGTCAGGTATGTCGACCCTCCTGCACCCTCTGCTCGTAGCCTCCCTCCTTGCACCCTTTGCACGCAGAAGAGGGGCTCGGCCCCCCTCCCTGCACCCTCTGCTCGTAGGGGAGGGGCTTGGCCCCCCTCCCTGCACCCTCTGCTCGCAGGGGAGGGGCTCGACCCCTCCCTGCACCCTCTGCTCGCAGAGGAGGGGCTCGGCCCCCCTCCCTGCACCCTTTGCACGCAGAAGAGGGGCTCGGCCCCCCTCCCTGCACCCTCTGCTCGCAGGGGAGGGGCTCGGCCCCCCTCCCTGCACCCTCGGCTCGCAGGGGAGGGGCTCGGCCCCTCCCTGCACCCTCTGCTCGCAGAGGAGGGGCTCGCCCCCCCTCCCTGCACCCTCTGCTCGCAGAAGAGGGGCTCGCCCCCCCTCCCTGCACCCTCGGTTCGCAGGGGAGGGGCTCGCCCCCCCTCCCTGCACCCTCGGCTCGCAGAGGAGGGGCTTGGCCCCCCTCCCTGCACCCTCTGCTCGCAGGGGAGGGGCTCGGCCCCCCTCCCTGCACCCTCTGCTCGCAGAGGAGGGGCTCGGCCCCCCTCCCTGCACCCTCTGCTTGCAGGGGAGGGGCTCGGCCCCCCTCCCTGCACCCTCTGCTCGCAGAGGAGGGGCTCGGCCCCCCTCCCTGCACCCTCTGCTCGCAGAAGAGGGGCTCGGCTCCCCTCCCTGCACCCTCTGCTCGCAGGGGAGGGGCTCGGCCCCTCCCTGCACCCTCTGCTCGCAGAGGAGGGGCTCGGCCCCCCTCCCTGCACCCTCTGCTCGCAGAAGAGGGGCTCGGCCCCTCCAATATTCCCTGTTTTATTAACTTTATTTTATTTACTTATTTAATTATTTTCTTTTCAGCTTTCACTTTTCAGATATAATGGCGAGTTCTAGCGGTAGTGTCAATACATTTGGTTCAAGTTCTAACCCTGAATTAGATGTTTCTCAACCACTTTGGAGGCTTGTGACAAAAGGGATAAAAGCTAGTAGTCGTGGTGGTGGGAATGTGCAGTTTCATTGTAATCTATGTAAAACTGTTTTCACAGGTTCTTATACGCGTGTGAAAGCACATCTTTTGCATATTCGTGGTCAAGGAATTAGGGCATGTTCTGGGGTTGACAAAGACATGTTAAAGCAATTAAAAAAAGAACAAGAGGAAGCTGAAAAGAAGAAAATTGCAGAGATGAAAAGCGATTCGATTAATTTGTTTTTTCCTACTGCTAGTGATACACAAGAAGAGCTTTTAAAGAAAAGAAAGATGGAAAGCAATAAAACAATACAAGCGTCATTCAAAAACATGGCAAGAGCAGAAATTGATAAAAAGATTGGTCAATTCTTTTACTCAAGCTCAATTCCTTTTAATGTAGCTAGAAGTCCATACTGGAAAGATATGATTACATCTTTGGCTAATTGCAATTTGAGTGGTTATGTGCCTCCTAGTTCAAAAAAACTAAGAACAGTCATTCTTGCAGAGGAAAAAAATAGAATTGAAGACTTGCTAGAGACCCAAAAATTTGCATGGAAACGACATGGAGTGTCGATTGTTTCTGATGGGTGGACTGATATACAAAGGCGACCACTGATAAACTTCATTGCTTACTCACTAAATGGGTCAATCTTTTTGAAGATTGTTGATGCATCTGGAGAGTATAAAGATGATGAATATTTAAAGAGATTATTTGTTGAAGTGATAAAAGAAGTGGGTGAAGAAAGTGTGGTGCAAATCATTACTGACAATGCTCCAGTTTGCAGTCGTGCAGGAATGAATTTGGCAAGTGAAGATATATATTCACATATTTTTTGGACTCCTTGTGCAACACACAGTTTAAATTTGGCACTTAAGAGTATATGCAATCCATCAAAAGATGATGCACATGCACATGAAATGTGCTTATGGATTGAGGAAATAGAGCATGATGTTCGAAATATTAGAAATTTTGTTGTAAACCATCATCATGCCCTTTCTATATTTAATAGGCATTCTGATCTCAAGTTACTGAAAGTTGCTGAAACTCATTTTGCTTCTCTAATTGTTATGATAAAAAGAATTAAGCAACTCAAGAATGCATTGATGATGATGGTGGCTGATCAAGATTGGGATTTTTATCGTACTGAAGATGATGTCAAGGCTCAAGCTATTAAAAAATGCATCTGTGATGATTTTTGGTGGGATAAAATTACATATTTTGTTGAATTTACAGAGCCTATTTGGGAAATGCTGAGAGAAGTTGACAGAGATGTACCCATGCTTCATAGAATTTATGAAATGTGGGACAATATGATTGAAAAAGTTCAAAGTATCATTTTTAAACATGAGAAGAAAGATATTGCACTTGATGATTCAAAATTTTACAATCATGTACATTCAGTTTTAGTGAGAAGATGGGATAAAAGCAATACACCTTTGCATTGCATGGCACACTCTCTCAATCCAAAATACTATGCAAAAAAATGGTTGACAGCAGGTGTTGGTCGTGTTTCTCCAAATGAAGATCCTGAGATATCAAGAAATAGAATGATATATTTGGGAAGAGTTTTTAATGATCCTCACATGTTTAAGGTTGTAAATAGTGAGTTTGGCAAGTTTTCTACTGGAAGATTTGATTCTTTAGCAGCACTTGTTGCAAGGGACGAGGAAGATCCCCTTAATTGGTGGGCAACATATGGATCAGAGACACCAAATCTGCAACGTCTTGCAATGAAGTTGTTATCTCAACCTGCTACATCATCTTGTTGTGAAAGAAATTGGAGTACGTATGCTCAAATTCACAACATTAAAAGAAACAAACTCACTAGTAAAAGAGCAGAGAATTTGGTATATGTTCACTCAAATCTACGATTAATTTCTCGCCGCACCAAAGAAGAGTATAGGTACTTTTTTTTCTTTGTATTCAAAGTTTGTATTTAAATATTTCATATTTGTATTCAAAGTTTTAAGTTAGATACTAATATAGTGATTTTTTGATGCAGTTGTGGACCATCCAAGAATTGGGATGTAAATCCAGAAGATTTTGACTTGGAGGGAGAACATAATTTACATACTCTCAACATGGACTACCTCGATCCTGTTCTTCTTTCTAATTCAGACGATGAGGCAGATTTATGATAAGTTTTGTTGTTTATCACACTCACAAGCTTCTTTATGTGTTATATTTTGGTAAGTTTGTGTTGTTAAGAATTGTTTTTTTTTTGCTTTAAAATTTACAATCTTTATGTGTTAATTTATTGTTATATATATAATTATAATATTTAAAATATATATATTTATAATATATATTTTTTAATATATATATATATATAGCCGAGTCCCCGTGTCCAAATTTTTTGGAATTGCGCCGCACCCGTGTCGCACCCGCACCCGCACCCATGTGACATAGCTAAATACAGAATGTAAAAACTAATCATTGATTCCAGATGAAAATGAAGAAGGCATACCACCATCCAGAACTTTATGAATAATCTATGCCACTCCCCAATGAAGCAATCATCCCATTTTATCTCTCACCGTCTAAATCAAACATCCAAAAAAAACTACATACAAGTATAAACTGACAAAAAAACGGCCTGGAACCCCACTGTTTCAGACGGTTAAGATGTCAAAATTCGATATAAACGCTTAAGTAAGCACCTCAGCCTCGGCTTGAGAAGCTCAAACAACCAAAATCTTTTTGCGGGTACATGAAATTTCGTTGAAAAATTAGCTAAACAACCACAATATCACCAATAATCATGATTGGTACACAAGATACACGACAATGAGTTCAAACAACCAAAATTGTCGATATAAACGCTTAAGCAAGCGCCTCGGCCTCTGCTTGAGAAGCTCAAACAACCAAAATCTTTTGGGTACATGAAAATTCGTCCAAAAAATAGCTAAACAACCACAATATCACCAATAATCATGATCGGTACACAAGATACATGACAATGAGTTTCAAACAACCAATTATTTTTGTGGGTATATGACATTTTGGTCCATATATTAGTGAGACGCTCGTGATGGTGGTGATGGTACCTGTATTCCCACGTCTGGAAGCCGGATTTGTAGAGAATGTAGTGAAGGGGCTCCCAATAATTGAAGACCTCATCGCAATCGTGGATTATGTTGGATGTGGCGCTCATGTACCTGAACATCAAGAGGGTGAAGAGGGGGAGCTTCCAACTGAGACCGGAATCTGTGGATTGTAGCTGCCCCGGTTTGTCGAGTTTGGAGTATTCTTCGGATTGCGAAGAAGACGACTCCTTCGATTCATCGTCTTTCGAGGTGTGGCGCCTTCTCGCTATGGTAGCCATGAGAGAGAGAGCTTCGAGACGAGGGGGCAGAGTCAAATAGACTAGTGATGCTTTCCGCCTGGATTAAAGTTTCCCACTGCTTGCCTTTTCGCTTTTGCTTTTGCTTTCCACGTTCTCTAGTCTAGGGCTGGAAACGCAACGAGCTCTCTTTGTTTATTGGTTCTGGAACTCCGTTATGAGACTCTGCGCTCGACCATAGGGCTGGGAAACGAGACAAGTAAAAACCTCAAATCCAGTAAAACCTCAATTTCAGCTGCCTTTATGGGAGGCGGTATTTACGACTTCCTGCATAAGGTGGAGTCCAGTGGGTGCCTGATTTGCTGGTTTGTGTAAAACTGAATAATTGCTTTGTCACATTTTGCACTTTGCTTTTTTTATTATCCATATTAACCCTGTATAACTAAAAGTGATCGTGCAAGTGGAGGTATTACACGTGAAATGTAGCAATGTTTTTTTAGAATATCGTCGTTTTGAACTATAACAAATATTGTGTATTATTATGATATTTTGACTCTTTTTTCCAACAACTTGATGAGTTTTAAATATGTGGTCACACCAACCAGTGGTAGTCTTTTATTAACTTCTATTATATTCTTAATTTTTTGTTGATTATTTTAGGATGCTTAATTTTGATATTCCAATGAATTAAATTAAAATTTCAATCCAACTTTTAATTGCACTTATGCATTTAGTACTGTTTTTGGGGGGTATTTAATTTTTTATTGAAGGTCAATGCTTCAATAAAACCTTGTAGATTTTAATCAAATATAATTTTTTTATGGATTAAATATGATGGAACTATATTCTAATCCCATTTTACATTAAATTGCTCTCCAAACATGCTAAGGAATTAGGAGTAAAAGTCCGAAACCTTCAAGGATTTACTAGTGTTTCCAAGTAGTTTAAAATTTCTTTGAAAACCATTTCCATTGAAATCCAGTATTTGTATGTTTTTTCAACTCCTTGCAAATCCCTCCAAGTGACTTCTCCCAAACAGAGTCTTATGTATTTCCTTTCTGTTCCCGCCCCCACCCACCTCCTTATCTTTTTCTCTTTGAAAACCATTTCCATTGAAATCCAGTATTTGTATGTTTTTTCAACTCCTTGCAAATCCCTCCAAGTGACTTCTCCCAAACAGAGTCTTATGTATTTCCTTTCTGTTCCCGCCCCCACCCACCTCCTTATCTTTTTCTCTTTGAAAACCATTTAACATGCTTAGTTAACCTGATGAAGCTAAATTAGGAGGTATATCAAGTGATTAGTCAAACTACATTTTTTTTTAAATCATCACAGATTATAGTCTTTTAGATAACACCTAAAAAATTTAATCAAAAAATACATAATTTTTTTATATGTAAGGACTTTACCAATGGATAAGTTTCAACTGTATCAAGCACTAGATGACCCACTTGAGCGCAAACACGAATGTATCTTAACCTTTTAGTATCAGATTCAGTATGAAACCATCGTTATCAAATCAATTAAATACATTACATAAAAAAATCATTAAATTAAGTGTATCATAACCACATCAAGCCCTAAGGAGTCAACCTATGCAAGCACCGACATTTACTAACTCCTTATAACAACATTTGCGATAAGAAGAATAATTGACAAAACCAGTTTATTTCGAAATCACAATAAAAATATTATGTTGAAACCAATTAAATATTTTGAGTGAGTTATAGGTATGTAAAAATGTTACCACCAAACCATAATAAATCTAATCCATTTATTTCGCGAGTCAAATGTTTATGATACTAAATTAAATGAATTAAATAAATATAAAAATAGAAAAAAGTCTCGTAGAGATCAATAATTAGTTTGTATGGCATCCCACAACATGTCACAACTAATATGTATTTGTTTGTTTTTAAATACAATGGGTCAGACTTTTATAGTTTTAGTAGAAAAACACATCAACAAAACATATATAGATAACACAAGACATATATATATATATATTAATAATCATAAACATTCAATCAAACAGTACAATTCAAAAAATATAATATCATGTCACAATTAAATATCAACATGATCAAGAGCATCCTTTAAACACAAATGCAATTACGAAATTGCATGTAATATTTGTAAAGTGTCTTTACTCGATATATGCATTGTTTTTTTTAACAGTTCTATTGGTTATGCCAAAGAGCAACCATAACCCAGTCCAAACCACTCGGGATATATCATTCAATGCATTTTAATTAAAAATAAGTGATTGGACGAGTTAAACCCACCTGAGAGCAGTTCAGCACTGATAAAACTCATCCATGTCACAAACAAGATCGATATGAATTATGCATAGACATAGATATACCGCCTATGACTCATTTAAGTAGTCTGCCCCCTTAACTCCACTCATTTGGGACCAGTGATACCTTTTGCCCATAAAAAAAAAATTGATCTACGCAAGTTGTGCCGCCACCCTATCCAAGGCATGACAGAAAAGTTTGATCACGCGAGTTCAGTGCAAATGCCCGAAATCACTAAATGTGATCCATCATTGTGCAATTTAAACTACTAATTCTGCTAAAAAAGTGCCAACATGCTTATCTTTATTAAGATCATAGATGAATGAAGTTGGGGTTTTCAACCACATTATGTATCTCAGGTCCATATGTTCATAACCAATATGCATGTTTGTTATTATGCACCTTAATAAAACAACAATTAAGAGTCAACTCTTGAACTGGAGGAGTTGACCCCTAACAACACCGCATTTAGTTGCTTACCTCTAGGATACAAAAAACTCAAACATCTACGAACCCAATACATTTTAAATTCTTCTCCAATATTCTTAGGGGCGTCTCGAATCTATTAAACACAATTTTTCCCTGACCTTTATATGATATCTCTTGTATTTAAACATCATTCAACCAAAACAAAATGAGAGCATGTCCTACACATGAGACATATTTTAAATAAACTCCAAATACACTAAAAAACCAAGCATGCTAGCACTAAAAAAACATAAGCATGAACTAATCCAAAACAAGCCATATTCTCAAATATCAAGATTACCTAAACATTATTTAACATGCTAGAATCTCAACTATGTAGGAATCCATCTTTATCATAATCGTGTTATAATTAAGTAATAAAGCATTATTTATTAAACCAAACACACACTACGTACATACTAAATACTAGCAAGCAAAACGTGGAATTGTGGACCATACCTCAATTTCACTCAACACAACAAAATCTACCGAACTCGCCTCAAGCTCTACATTGTTGAAAGCTCGTCAATTCCTCTGAAAAGCTCAACTAGTGAAAGAAAGAGAGAGGGGATGACACAAATTAAGGGGGGGGGGGGAGGCAAGATTGGGGAGGAGGGTTAACGTGCCACTTGGCAACCATCCAAGACAAGTTGTTAAAGCAAAAAAATCAAAATAACCCTGCAACTAAATTTATATCCATATATGTCAATTCCGTACACAAGCTGCCCTTGGACTAAAACCAAATTGAAAGTCTATAATTTTTAAACAACAATGTCTTTCTCAACAATACCAAGCATATCTTCATGCTAGAAATACTGGCAGTCTATTTTCAAAATATCGAGCATGTTCAACGCAAAAAACAATCAACATTATAAGAATGACTAATATGTCCCCAAAACACAATGGGCTCAATCCAAACCCAAATTCGATCATCTTAAGATCCATTTTTTTTTAGGATGACCCAATATTCATCAATATTATACATCAATTCAAATGCAATACCTTACAATTAATTAAATAATTATATTTATAAAGGGTCAAAAAAATCAAAATATTACACGTTCAATAAATTGCAAAATTTTAGATTAAAATACAAAATCTTTAAAATCTAATATAAAAAAACATAAATTTAAAAATTCACTTAATAAATAGCAAAACTATAGATTAAAACATAAAACTCCTAAAATCTAAAGCATATCTCAAAAAAAGTAAGTTTAGCATCGTTGACTAAAAAATTAAAAAACTTTTAGATTAAAATTCACCCCCCCCCCCAAAAAAAAAAAAATCTAAAGCACATCCTAAACTAAAAATTTGAATCCAAGTTATAAATAGACGATACATAGGAGGGTTTTAAAACGTTAAAATAAATTGAATCTCAACATTTTAAAAGTATCACAGATATGTGGGACGGAATAGATTTGGTGTCACCGCTTCACCTTCCAAAATTGTGTGGACAACAAGCCTTTCTTGCAATTGCAGCATTTCTCCTCTCACAAGAGATAAAAGGGAAGAGAAAATCACATCACGAACACCCGAACACCATAGTTCTCCACCAAGCAGGAAAAATCCCTTCAATGGCGCTTATTCAATCCAAGTTCTGCATTGGGCTCTCTTCCTCCATCAAGCCCACCAAGACCATCGTCTCCCAGGACTCGAATTCGAGCCCACCAACGTCCCGAGAGCCGAGTTCTGGGCCAACGTACATAATCCTCCCCAAGAAGAAGCCTCAGAAATGGTCCACGGGAGTCGCTCCGGGGGAGTACGGCGGCCCTCCTCTGACCACCAAGATAAGGAAGTATTGGGGAGGGGAGAAGGATCCTCTTACATCCAAAGACGATTTCATATGGAACAAGGATTTCATGGGTCGAATGAAGAGGCTGATCGAAGAGAAACCGAAAACTGTTGGCCCTCCTTCCAAGGTATCGATCGTTTGACGATTTTTTTCGAGCTAAATTGTTGATTTTCGTATGATTTTTGGTTGAGTTGGTTGATGGGGAGAATATGGTTATTGTTTTTTTTTTTTGAAAGAACAGAATGTGGTTATTGTTATGTTTTTTGTTTGTTGGTCATGGTCAATCATTCTTTTTTTTTCCGGTTTTTAATTGATGGGATTTTAGCTTCCACGATGGGAAAGATACGTTTCTTTTTGTTGGTGGCTATTCTTTGTGCTAATTTATCATTATTTAATTTGATGGAGGAAGGTTCTAGTGAGTCAAAAGGCTCCATTTCAGTGCTGCCATGCTTTCCTATTTTATCTTTACTTGCATATTTTGCTGGTTCTTGTTAATGTTTTCATTAATTGTTTGCATGTATGAACTTTGAGCATTAGAATTTGAATGTGGTAGTTTTTATCGTCTCTCTTTTTTCCCGCCTTGTTCAATTTACAATATTATTTTTTGCAAGTTGATTCTACGTGAGATAGCCAAGAGAGCAATTTCTGCTGCCTGTTTGTCTCTGCTTCATGCAGTTTAGTTCGCTGACTCTTAAGTTGGTTTGCTTTTTGGATTTTCACCGAGGCGGACTACGGTTAAAGTTTAAACATTGTTCTTCTTTCTTATTTAAGGAATGCCTTAATGATTCATCATTTGCGAAACATCGTGAAAATCTTGGCATGACTATAAGGCTGACAATCAGAGAAGTCGGGGTTGAGAGGAAGAAATGCTGAGAGAAACACCGACTGTTCAGTTTCAGTCTGCACATTATATAATTTGTATTATGATGATGTCAGTTCATAAAGCTGAACAATTCTTGTGGGAAACCAAGTGACCTCATCACTTGGTCAGTTTTAGCAAACAGTTCCATATTGGATCCTATGTATATGTGTGCAAGCTTGTAATGTGTTAATTCATTCACAATGAATGTGAGTTGGGTTAAGCTCCTTCCATCTTGCTCTGTCTCCTATGATATTGTGAGATGAGTCAATTACGGTGAGTGGTGTCCGTCTGCTAGATTGAACCGAGTATTAAGTTCCGATGGCAAGTTCCCTGCCAAAAGTGCCTTTCCATTCATAATAACTGGTATTGGAGCTTGACTGGGTCATGTAGGAATTGCAGAATACAGTATTATATCACTTTCAGATGTTGCTCACCATGCTACAACTGGTATTAAATGAGCAAAACTCGAGGAATATGTTTATCTGCATCTGGAAAATTTCATGGTGGTTGGAATTCATTCATGTACATGATTAATGTTTTTGGTATTCACTCTTTGATTTATTGTCTATAATTTGGCATTTTTTGGTTTTGTAATTCAATTTATCTGGTTCGTTTAATTGTTTCTGAATCAGGAAGAACCTTCTGGTTTTCTCAGCTTGAGCAGAGCTATGAGCCTTGATAGGTTTGTTCTCCTTCAAGCATACAAACAATTATGGGCATGATATTCTTGTTGGGTTCTTATGAAACTTTGCATTTCAAAATTTGGAACAGTATGGAGATTGACTTAAGTAGAGAACTTACTGCACCTACAAAGCATGTGCTTGAACAACAAGTTGAGGCTGCTAGACGTGGCCGTCCACTGAGTGAAGTATGAATCATGTCTCGAAGACTTCATTTTCAATTTCTGATAGTTCTCTCTTGTATGAATCTTTTGAAGAAATGATTACAGATATCAAGCAATGGCTCTCCCAGATGGAGGTTCGTTCCTACACGACGTGAACAGGAGAAATGGGATAGAGCAAATAAGGCTGCAACAGGAGGCAGTGTAATTATACATTTCCATGATTTCTTTTGGAAATTTATCTTGAGAAGCTGTTGCTTTTGGTCTTTTTGATGAGTAAAGAGATCTATCGTGATTGTGTTTATGTAAAGTAAGAAACATGTTGTTTTTTGCCTTGCTCTGTTAACCTGCGTGTGATAACATGGAAGATGGCAACCAAAGAAATGATTACTGAAGTGCCTTGAATCTTCAAGGGAGAAACAGTGTTTAAACCTTTGACATCATCACAGTAGTTTTTCTGGTGAGAATGCAAGGATAGTCCACCTTATATTGGTAGTTTATTATCAAATGAAAAAGTGAAAACACTTTGATGCTAGTGAACCATGATACTAGTTGTAAGTAGTGTTAACCATCTGCTCAGAACATGACATTGTTGATCTTTAAAAGTGTTGCTATTGTTATTTTTAAATTTCTTGCCTGAGATATTAAATATGGGCACTGAAACCCATGCTAATTTAACATCCATGTCTAGGATGTCTTGCTGCGCAATTTGAATAGAGAGCGAGAAGATCCAAAAGTTTTAGCAGCAAGAGACAGGGAACAGTATTTTCAGGTATTTTCTGTGGTCAAGTCGATTAAACAGTTCGAAGGCTATATTTGTTCGCACTTTTTGTCCATTTTGAGCTTAGGGTTTATGTCATGATGGATGAATACCTACTTTCACATTCCCATTATTATTTTTCAGTTAAAACAAAGACTGCAAATCCTCACTCTGGGTATTGGAGGTGTGGGTGTGCTCTCTGCTTATGTTTCTTATTCCCCAGAAGTTTCAGCCAGGTGTATAATCATGTCTTAGTTACAAATTGATTATCTTTCTCCGAGGTTAAAGTTAAATAGTTAAATCATCCATCACATTTTCTTTTTCTTTTTTTATGCGTTGCTTCAGTTTTGGTGCTGGATTTCTTGGCTCATTGGTCTACATGCGTATGCTGGGAAACAGCATAGATTCTATGGCAGAAGGAGCTAAAGGTCTTCTCAAGTATGTGTCATGTTCACTGAAACTAAATAAACATCGTTTTGATAATCTAGTTCTAGTGTCCTTAATCTTAGAATCATGATAGTAGCTGCATGCCATCCTTTACATTCTATTCTGTTTAAATTGTTATCATTCTGCTCAGCCAAGAACACCATAGAGGAATAATTCTGGGGTTTCTTTACCAGACATGCAGGATTTTTTATAACTGTAATAAACTTATGTTGAAATAGTATTGTGTTCTACATTGGGTTGGAACAATTTGTAGAATACTAGGATGTAGAATGTGGAAGAATCCAGCTAAAGTAGACATGTTTACATTCTATTGACTAAGGGACTGTCTACTGTCAACCACAGCCATCAGGATTGTGTCTTTGGAGTTGTAGGTTGCCAAGTCCTGTAGGCCATGATATGCTTAGGTAGGACAATTTGAATTTAAAAACACTCTTGTACAATTGTTCTGATGGGTCACAAGTCATGTATCATGGCCAGATATAGAGAAGCTAATAACTATGGTTTATGCATGCAAGTAGCAAAGAAGCAGAACTGCCCGTTCGATGGAACTTGCATCTTGGAGATTAGTAACTTAACAGCACATTCTGTAACTCTGAGTCGATGCTTTGAGCTAACTTTTTATAGATGTTTCTTTTGGAAACAATTGGTTCAAACGTTCTCACAGTGGATGTCATTGTTTGTTGTATTTCTTCCACTTCAAGATTATAATTTATACCATTAGTAAAAGGTTTCCATCCTCGGCATTCTCTGTTGTCTTGTTGGCAAATTTCTTGTATAGAAGTTGCACATTAATTGAATGAAAAACCAGGGTTTCTTTCAATGGGGGAGAATAGATCAATACAAATGTATGGCTGCACCATTGTGTGAGATTAAGGGATTCAAGTAGCAGTTTTTTTTGTTTGGTTCCCTATTTCCATGATTTTTTATGGCATTTTCTGTCCTTGTTCATTCATTATGAGAATAGCTGTACGATTCATCTAAACTCACATCATTATCTTTCGTTGTGGTCAAAATAAATCTCAGTTGCAACTTTGTAACTTACAATTTGGAAATATAATTTTACATACAAAAAGCATAAAGGCACACTAACATAAAGTATGCAGGGGAGCAATTGGACAGCCAAGATTATTGGTTCCAGTGGTTTTGGTCATGGTCTACAATCGGTGGAACGGGTGAGTCCCAACTGATAAGATTTGTCTTTTCTTTGCATTTTGGGTTATTTTTTCATATGATGATTTTGGCACATATGCTTGCATGCGTGCTAAGTATTATCTTACTCTTGCAGAATTTCATATGCAATATCTACATGCATGTAAAACCTTACAAGAATCATCTGATGATATTGCAGACTCCATTCTAGTTGTCTGCCTTTTTTTTTATAGAAAAATGCTGGGGGATTATGGCCCCCTCCATTGAATTAATATGATAATAATTTTACATAACATCTTCCTCTAATCCAGTTTAGTTGGTAATGTCGTATGCATGTTACATGCTTGCAGAATCCTTGTGCCAGAGTATGGATTTATGCACCTTGATTTGATACCGATGCTGGTGGGTTTTTTCACCTATAAAATTGCAACATTTGTTCAAACAATCCAGGATGCTTTAATCGTAGGTGGAAAGAATAAAGAAGCATAAAACAGTGGTTGTGTCAGCAGTCACCTTGTTTCTGCATTCTTTGAATGACGATGTTCTTATGGGAGTGGGCTCCTAGGCAGAGCTGCAGCCATTTTGGGAATACACAGATGACTTGGAAGCTGTCACATGGATACTCCAATTTCACTCCCGTACCATATCCCCTGATGTACGTTATATTGGAAAATTTCACAAAAATGGCCGTATCCCTGTATCGAGCGTAACTATGTGACAACTTGGAACTTGGACTAGCAAACATTGAGTTATTATTTTCCTCGAAGACAAACATGGTAGATCCAGATACTTAAATTCATGCAAGTTCCATGGGATGGTTGTGGGAGTTGTTTCTCGAGCCAACTTGCAGATTCAGTTTTTGTAGTTGGGTTGCCTCTTTACCATGTATCAAAAATTAATGGTAACATTGGACTTTGCTTTCTTTTCTGATTGTAAAGTCATTTTTAGTTGTTTTCATCTGGATGTGCATGATAGTCTGTTTTGGAAAATCTGCATTGGAGCGGATTATGATTTGTTAGGTAACTTCAATACTTTTTAAGTGTAGATCATCGCAATCAAAGAAAGATTTAGGAGGTTGTCTTCTCTGCTAAATGTGGGTCAGTATAACAGCCAACTTTGTTGGTTCAATAGATGAATGTTAGGCCACACAACTAAATCTCATTAATTTCTCCAATGTATGATTGTCATGGTAAATTGGAAAGTTGCATTCTACTCCACAATGCAGGTTCTTAAATTGTCCTGTTTTTTCTAGAATAAGTGGGACTGTGGGGGCATTGGACCATGGCTGAAGGGGACAGTAGTGGGCTCAACTGTCATGAATATATTCTCATACATTAATGCAGGAAGCATGTGTAGCCATACTGTAATGCAATGATGCAAACCTTGTGCAGTCAGCAGATCATTTTTTTTTAATATTTACACTGAGAAACCGCCCTCAGGATCATAGACCTAGCCGCCCTGGCTCTGCCTGCTGCACTTACGATCACTGCCCTGACAGTGTAAAACTCATTGGGCTTACCCATTGCCCCCAGGGAGAGATCATATATGAAATACATCTGATAGAAATTGTTGATCTAAACCCCCACCCGACCCAACCCTAGATATAAAGGTCTCAACATATAACTTCTAATCCTGCATCACATCAAGATTAGAAGTTCAACCAAATCCAATCCATTTGCACTCCTGAATTCTCCACCATTCACCCCTTCCATCACCAGTTGCATTAACACTAGATATGCATGAAACAAAATGTCATCAGATCTTCTTGACGGGAAAAACCGAGATACAGAAAAAACTCATGATATTTAAAAAAATCTGGTTTCTTAATAAAACCTTGGGAAAAATATCATGATAAAAACAAGATTTTTTCTTGAGGTGTATATCTTCTACTATATGGTGCACTTTATGTAGTTAGAAATCACACAAGCAAGCTTTGTCTAGTCAATTGGACTCCATGGACGCATTCAACATGATAAAAAACATATTTCCCATTAAACAAACTATATAAATCACTGCTGTAAGGTTAGATTCGTGAAAAAATGGAAAAACAAGGTGCTCCTGCCTCCTGGTAAATACTTGCTCATTTAAAAATAAGTAACATTTTGATAGTATTGCACTTTTTGGGGCATGATCTCCGCAAGTGAAAATATCACCATTCAATGCTCATGATATGAGAAGCGTGTTTCCTATAACATAAGAAAAGTGCTTCCTACAAAAGAGACAAGTTTCTTCATGCTTCTCCTTTATTTTTTCCATGAAAACATGGCGCTTCCGGCTTCCCATTCATACAAGACGTTTCGGATGATTATGATGCAATCTATTGTTGTCTTGGATTGTTTACAATGCTGTACCTAGGGCTGGTAAATGAGCAGAGCTTTTGCTGTTCAGCCTCGGCTCATTAAGGATACACCCCAACTTGAGTTTGGCTCGTGAGCTCGTCACAAGCACAGCCTGAACTCATTACGAGCCTATCACAAGCTGGCTTGCTTTCTTTGAGAATTCAACTTTAAGTGTTTTTAAAGCTTGATAATATATAACAAAATATATATAATGTGTAAAATAAATATAATGCATATAATAAATTTATAGAGCACATATAATATGTATAACATGTAATATATAATATATACATAAAAAATTTGTTGGGGCGTTCCCTACTGAGCGACGCACTGTACTCTATAGGCCCGGAGGCAGTGATAAATGGGCAAGGGTTGCTAGGTCGTCGCCCGGAAGCGACGCATCACACTGACGCCCGGGTGTGGTGTCAAATAGGCAATGGTTCCCTCACTTTGTTGGACAGGTGGGGATAAAAAAGTTAGTCCAAGACCATAAAATTAGGTTAGCCACTTGGAACATAGGGTCTTTAACTGGTAAGTTGGTAGAGTTAGTAGATGTTATGTGTAGGAGAAAGATTGATATTTTATGTCTACAAGAGACCAAATGGGTAGGTGAGAAAACAAAAGTGATAGAACCTTGAAGATATAAGATTTGGTATATAGGAATAAATAGGAATAGGAATGTAGTAGAGATTGTTGAGTCGTGAGTTTATAGATAATGTAGTTGAGGTCCGTAGGAAGGGTGATAGGATTTTACTTATGAAATTAGTATTAGGTACATATATTATTAATATTATTAGTGTTTATACACCTCAAGTAGGTTTAGATGATTCTATTAAGCATCAATTTTTGGAAGATTTAGATGGAGTAGTACAAGAGATATCTTATGGAGAAAAACTTTTTTATCGGCGGTGACCTTAATGGACATGTAGGCATTAGTAAGGATGGATTTGAGAGTATCCATGAAGGCTATGGTATAGGAAAAAGAAACGAAAGTGGAGAAAGGATTTTAGATTTTTGTTTGTCCTGTGATATGATATTAGCAAACACTTGGTTTAGGAAGATGGAGTCTCACCTAGTAACATTTAAAAGTGGGGTTAATACGAGTGAGATAGATTTTTTCCTACTTAGAAAGAAAGATAGGGGTTGTTGCATCGATTATAAGGTTATACCGGGAGAAAATGTAGATACACATCATAGAGTCTTAATTTTAGATCTTAGAATTAGACAATGCCGCAAAAGGGCTAGACATAGGATAGATCTTAAAATTAAGTGATGGGCACTGAAAGGAACTAAACACGGATTGTTTATAAAGCAAGTAGTTAAGGAAGTTGATTGGTGTCTCAAGGAGGATTTAGAATCAATGTGGAATAAGATAGTGGGTGGCATGAGAAAGGTGACTAAGGAGGTATTGGGTGAGTCTAAAGGTGGTGCACCGCTAGGTAAGGATACATCATGGTAGAACGAGGATGTCAAACTAACTATTAAGATTAAAAGAGAGTGTTGTAGAAATCTAAATAAGAGTCGTGATAATGAGAATTTGGATAAGTATATGATAGCAAAGAAGGAAGCTAAAAAAGTAGTTTGAAACGCGAGGGATAAGGTATATAAGGAGGTTTATGACAAGTTGGATACCAAAGAAGGTGAGAAGGATATTTATAGGTTTGCAAAGATGAGAGATAGAAAATCGAGGGATCTGGGTATGGTTAGATGTATCAAAGATGAAACGCAAAGGGTTTTAGTCAAAGATAAGGAGAGATACAAAGATTATCTTGATAAGCTATTTAATGGAAGTCATGCTCAAGATCTTGGAGACTTCTCCATTCCTTTTCATGAGATGAATCGTGACTTCATGTGCAAGATTCAAAAGAAAGAAATCGTAGAGGCTTTCAAGAAAATGAAACAAGAAGGGCAGTTGGCCCATATAGTATACCTATCAAGGCTTGAAAATGCTTGGGAGAGAAAGATTTAGAATGATTGACAAATCTTTTTAACAAGATTTGGCGGACAAATAAGATGCTTAATGAGTGGAGGAAAAGTACTTTGGTGGCTTTATATAAGAATAAGGGTGATATACAAGATTGCACAAACTATCGTGGTATAAAACTCATGAATCATACTATGAAACTTTGGGAGAGGGTGATTGAGTATAGGTTGAGGAAAATTGTCATGATATCGGAGAATCAATTTGATTTTATGTCTGGAATATCAATTATGGAAGCTATACATCTTCTTAGACAACTTATTGAGAGAAATAGAGAGAGGAACAAAGATTTGCATATGTTTTTTATTGATTTGAAGAAGACATACGATAGAGTACTTAGGGACGTTCTCTGGTGGACAATGATGAAGAAAGGTGTTTCTCTCAAGTACATTGGTATAATTAAAGATATGTATGAAAGTGTAGTAACCAATGTCCACACTTGTGGAGGGGTGACAACCAATTTTTCTATAACGGTTGGGTTACATCAAGGATCTGCTTTAAGCCCTTTCCTATTTGCTATAGTGATGGATGAACTTACGAGATCAATTCAAGAAAATGTGCCATAATGCATGTTGTTTGCTGATGCTATTGTTTTGATTGATGAGTCTAGAGTTGGGGTTAGTGCTAAGTTAGAATTATGGAGACAAACATTGGAAGCAAAAGGTTTTAAGTTAAGTAAGAGTAAAACAAAATATATGAATTGTTGGTTTAGTAAGCAACGAAGTAGTGATGAGCAATACAAGACTAGCATGGAATTTT
This sequence comes from Nuphar pumila, assembly GCF_984573655.1. Taxonomy (NCBI): domain Eukaryota; kingdom Viridiplantae; phylum Streptophyta; class Magnoliopsida; order Nymphaeales; family Nymphaeaceae; genus Nuphar; species Nuphar pumila. The sequence continues at coordinate 6,509,639 of NC_143263.1, read as the reverse complement.
TGAAATTGTGTTATAGGAAATTAAAGGCAGAAAACTTGTTAATTTCCACGATATACCATGGATATTATGCTCACTCTCTCTCTCACACACACTCAGGCATGACAAACAAGTTCATCATCTTTTTGCCCATAAACACCATGGTGTTGCTTTTTTTTTTTTTGCTTTGTGAAACCAATGGTGGTTCATTTATTAGTATGGCATTACATTAGCTTACATGTTTCCTTACAAGTAAACAAAATATAAAAATTTTCTATTGGTCATAGCTATGCCTTCCAGTTTGTAGGTCTAGAGGATTAAAGCATATTTCAGATACATCAGTAGTTTCTGTTCCCTTCAATGCTATTTGATAAAATAAGTTGATTTTTTTGGAGTTTGCTAAAGTCCAAAGGATTTGTTTCTTTCAGAGACTACTAAAAAACTAAGGAAGCCAAAGGCTTGGAAGCATCCCCAACCTGGAGGTACGCTTTTTTTGTCTTTGGATTGTGCGGTGTTTTTTATGACTGTGGAGGAAGGGGGTGCTGGCATTTCTAGGGTTTTTCTTGCATTTTTGATTTGGATTTTGGGTTTCTGTGAGGGAATGTGTGTTGGATTGAGGGTAGTTCGGGCCCTCTGTGAGTAATTTGTTTTTCTCTTTCGCTAATGCTTGATGTTTCGTTCTCTTTTGTTGTCTTTGGAGTGAAGTTGGCGAGGACGTGTTTTGGAGGGGGGTTTGAAAGGAAGTATCGGAGTGGGCATCACCATCTTTTAGGTAAACCCGTGTTTTACACCCCAGTCACTTCCGAGCTCATTGGTATAAAAACTCAAGTGCATCCAGCTACATGCACATTTTGGTTTTGAACTCATGACGTCCCTTCAACCAAGTGTCCGCCAGTTGCACAGTTCGGATAAGGAACAGTTAAATACATGAAAGAATCAGATCCGAAACAGCCAAAAATTCCAAAACCCTCATCCTGGATCTGGATCTGACCCATTTGAATTAGCACCCAATGTTGTAAGAATTGTCTTAGATCCTTCAAATCGATTAATGGAATTGGGCAATTGGTGAATGGACTTTTTTTTTTAAGGAAGAAACTGCTTCAAAATCAAAGACCTAATAGTGCTGGCTTAACCTTACCCTTTGCCCAAGGGTTGAATGAACCGAATCAGCCAATTTTTATTTTTACCACAAAAGACACATGTCACAAAATATTAACATAATATTAAAAGAACATAAAAAACATTTTTTAATTTATTAGAAAATTAACCGGTTTCGTATCGTTTTCCTGTCGATACAATAACGAATCGTCCGATTCGAAACGATACTGGATAACATTGTTGCACCTACCAAAAAATGAGCGGAGCCTTCGTTGCCGGGCCAGGGCATTTTCGTAAATGTGTTTCGCCTTTCTTATTCTTTACCGGCTATAGCCGGTCACCGGAACCAGTTCCCCGCGTTAAAACCATTAGGGCAACGTAAGGGTTTTCTCCGATTCGGAGGCCTCCTTGTCGACTTATCTTCTCTCCCTCTCCCGAGGAAACGAAAGAGGTGGTTAGGGTTTCGCTTCCACGTTTCTTCGGGTACGATGTTTTTTTTTCTTTTTCTTTGAAAAGATTTCCCTGTTTTATCCGATTTCTTTGTTTCCCTTCTTCCTTTTCGTCTGGTTCGATCAGTAAGAGAGGAATCACAGGATTTTTTTTTGCTTGTTTAGAATCGCGATTGGACGTGTTTCTGATTTCGGAAAGCCTGAGTTTTTTTGTTTTCTTCATCGTTTTTCTTTTTCCCCTTTCTTTTTTGAACCCTAACAAGCGGTTTTGTGTATTGAAACGGGAACTTTCGGAAGAGAAGAGTTAGGGCTCTTGCGTTATTCGTAAAGAAGCTAGTTTTTTTTTATGTATTTTTATTTTTTATTTTTTTGGGTGTTGGTATAAGGTTTTTATGCAAAATTGATCGCCGAATCAAACGTGGTGAATTGTCGAATCAAAATGATGGAGAAGAAGTTGGTTGGAATTGAGCTTTCATCTGTGAAGATCTATGCTTATCTGTTTACTTTTCAATTTATTTTTCTTCTTGCTTTTTCTTTTTGATAATTTCTTCGCTCGTCCTTTTTTTTCTTTTCCTTCTAGTCTTTGAGAATTTGACAACAGCAAAGGTTTTGGTAAAAAGTGGAAGAGCTTGGGCGAAATAGAGTTAATGCGTGGGTTCATTCTGGGGGTGATACTAAGTTGTGGTCTCTCTGAGAATCTTTATTCGATATGTTTGAAGAAGCTTGTCTCACTTGTTTTAGTTTTGCTCATTAAGAGCATGTTTTGCTTGGGCCCAAGATGAGAAGCGTTTTCTCGTTCTCTCACATTCATGAGGGAACGATTCTCATTTGTCCCATTTCTCATGTGCAAGAAAACATTTGAAATTAGGCAGGGGGGATTCGAAATCACACTACGACCCGTTTTGCTACTCATGTTATTTGTAATAACATTGTCCATCCTGTGATTTAGGATCACATGAGTTTGAAACTAGTGTGATTTCGAATCGCATAGGATGCAAGCAAACATCCATAAAGGTGATCCATTGGCAATCATTATGCTTTTGACTATCTGATTCACTTCAAATGTGTGTTCCGATCCATGTCACATGGACACAAACACGTACATGGATTGACAATACACCACAATTTTTTTGAGAATCAGGACACATCACAAATTTTTTTTATTAAAATCATTATGTAGAAACTATTAAAAAAATTATAAAATAATGTTTGAACATGTCATAGCGTGTCATCTTGTGTCCCACAGAGACAGGCCTTATATAGTGCATTGCTGTGACAGATTCCTATGCGAAAAGTCGAGGTTGAAAGAAAAAGCGCTATAAGTCCTATGCTTTAGATGAAGTTTTTAGAATGCTTCAATTATTTTGTTGTTTGAGAAAATATGAGTCTTTTGGCTTTTAAACACCTCACTGTTTGTTCTTGGTGATACTATGTTCATAAGTGCCGTTTGATTAATGATTTTACGTGTTATTATTTGTATGGTATGGTACACCGAGCCTGTAGGCTAGACTGTTGAGTCAAGTCAGATGAGTCTTTAACTTTTGCGAAAATATGAGTCTTTTGGCTTTTAAACACCTCACTGTTTGTTCTTGGTGATACTATGTTCATAAGTGCCGTTTGATTAATGATTTTACGTGTTATTATTTGTATGGTATGGTACACCGAGCCTGTAGGCTAGGCTGTTGAGTCAAGTCAGATGAGTCTTTAACTTTTAGAGACTGAATCAAACTTCAGTTTCATATCGAGAATCAGTGTGCAGAGAAAGGCAGATGCATATAATCTAGGTAAACGTCATTTGATTTCCTACAGTGAGGGACTGGCACCTCGGTTGAAAGATGAAAGCAAGCTTATTCTGTGAAACAGTTGTTTTGGACAAGAAAACAAACTGCTGCATGGATTCTTGGTGCAGTGGAAAACTTTTTGGCATTCTGCTGCAGGAGATTATATGCATCAGTGGAAAAACAGAACTAATGGATCAGTGTTTTCTTTGTCTCCTTACTTTCTTCGTGAAACTTATGCTCCAACATTACATAATAACATTTTTCTAACTTTCTATTGATTTGCTCATTTTTTCACCATTTTCCCTTTTCCTGGTTGTGGATTTTCTTGAGGATGATTGTTTTTTTCCCCACCAAAAAATGTTCAATGCTCGGATAGATAAGTATTCTCTGTGTGGCAAAGACATAGCATGGATTTGTGGCAATCATGATTTTTATGTTTTTTTACCCAAGGCAATCTTTTTGTTGATATCTGTATATGTGAATATGCTCTGCAGTTGCTAAGGTTTAGCTGCCAGCATAAGTATCAACATGTCAGGAAGAAATCGTGTGCAACCCCATTCTGTCAAAGCTGCTCCACGTGGATTGCCACCACTTCTTGATTTACCATATGGCCGAGGCCCTGGTCCAATGCCTCATCCGGTGCTTCTTGAAGACATTAGGGATGTTCCATTTGGACGGGGCCCTGCAGCACTGCCCCTTCATCCAGTTTTGATAGAAGAGAGGCTGGCAGTTCAACACCAAGAAATTCAAGGTCTCCTTGTGGACAATCAGAGGTTAGCTACAACTCATGTAGCCTTGAAGCAGGAGTTAGCTGCTGCCCAACAAGAGCTGCATCATATGTCTCATGCAGCTGGTAGATTGCAGGCTGAGAAGGATCTTCAACTGAGAGAAGCATATGAGAAGTCAATGAAATTGGGAGCAGATTTACATGCAATAGAGGCTGTTAGGGCTGAGATTATGCAAGTCCACGCTGATATTCACAATCTGATTGCTGCCAGGCGAGAGGTAACTGGCCAGGTCCAAGCACTTACTCAAGATCTGGCTCATGCATCTTCAGATCTGCAACAGGTCCCTGCATTAAAAGCAGAGATTGAAAGCATGAAGCAGGAATTGCAGCGGGGAAGGTAACATGGCTCCCTTGAGCATGATGATGCATGCACATGCATGAATTCAAAAATATTTGTAAACACATCTGTATGCATGTGTATTTCTTTTGTATTTTATGTATTGTTTATGGAATACATGAGTTACTTATCATTAATTTGCTGACTTTTGTATACTATGTGTTTTTTGTGTGGATATCTTGTGGTGGAATGATAGGGCTGCCATCGAGTATGAGAAAAAGAACAATGCTGAATGTCATGAACATGGTGAGTCAATGGAAAAGAATTTGATCTCAATGGCTCGTGAAGTGGAGAAATTACGTGCTGAGGTTGTTAATGCAGAGAAAAGAGCTCATGCTTCTACTGCTGCTACTACTAGTGGAAATGCAGGTATATTGAGGTTGTTGCATGCCTGGCCATGTGGATCTTATTGTCTTGGGCAGTAAAGTCACTAATTGTTGTTATTAATATTATTACTTTTAATAGTCATCTTGTTATTTGGTCATCTGTAGGTAGCGGTTATGGTGGAAGCTATGGGAACCCTGAAATTGGTTTAGGGGGGAACTCCTATCATGCTGGTTATGGAATGAATCCTGTATGCTATTTCTTAAACATTTATTCTTCTAAACTCATTGTTTTTCTCATTTTTTGGGTTCTATTGTGAAAATGTGTTGTTCTCCCTATTATGCTGTGCCATGTTGTGAAAATCTGTTTCCCATGCATCCTTTCAGGTTCAGGGTGGTCAAGAAAGCAGTCCACAGTATGGATCTGGCCCTGGTTCATGGGGTGCATATGACATGCAACAAGCCCATACTCATCGATAAATGTGCGATGGAATGTTTCTTTGTGGTTTCTGGTGTTGCTTATCTGCAGTGGTATTTAAGGCTTCTATTTACTATTTACATCAGTCAGGGTTTGAAGTTGCTTGTCATGAACACCATCTTGGAGAAGAAATTCTAATTGCAGCTACTTTTATCATTTTGAATGATTTTACTTGCACATATTAGTATTTTAATGATTACTGACATGTATGAGAGAAAATCTAGCATCACTATCTGAAGAAGTTGCTTCAATCATCATGATGTTCATGGTTTCTTTTCCTGGATGCTATCATTTTCTTTTTTTGATGCTTGCTTTTTAGCCTCCAAGAAGCTGAAGATATAAACATTGGGTTCTGTAGGTTTTAGGTTTTCTCGGGTTGTCGCATCACCACACTTTGTTGCTTCAGAATTCCAAGTAAAGAATAGTTAACTTGCTGCTGTAGTTGTCAATATATTTTTGAAATGGAAAACAAATACTTCCAGTGAAAAACTGAGTCTCCAGATTTCTGGAATGCATGTGTAGGTCCCTTTTCTATATGGTTGCATTAAGGTGATTGTACTTGGAATACAACTTCTGTTTTGAGAAGTTTGTTGTAATCTCCACTTACCTGGGGCTATGGTGTATCATTCTTGAAGGCTATCTTGATGAGCTATTGTGTGCACTTATCAAATTGCAGTCTACTTGTGTCCATCAGTTTCAATGGAAACACAAACATGTTTTTTCCTCTGGTGCTTGCTTCTGAGCTTCTCTGCAGCTGAAGGATACAACCTATTTTGGTTTTTTAGGATAGTTCTCCTTGAATTGTCATTGATTACTTGAGGGTGTCTCCTTGGTTGTCAATGCGTTCAAGAATAGTTTGTTTTTCAGAATTTTAAGTGCGGCTATGACACTTTCTGATGTGTGTCAATGTGTTTTTAAAGAGAAAAAGCCAAATACTTCCAGTGTAAAAATAGGCTTCTGGTTTCATCTGAAATGCATGTTTAGGAGTCTTTCCCTTAAATGCATGAAGGGATGGCTTTTTATTGAATATAACTCTGTCGGTGATGTCTTGGAGGTTTGCTACAATCTCCACTTCCAGAGGGATATGGTACCATTTTTCAATGCCTTTTCTGATGGGATAGTTATATTACTTGTGGTGCACACTTCTCAAATTTAATCTATTATCTGTCTCTTTCCATCAGTCTACACCCAATCTCCACTAGGCATGCTCTTTGAATGTTGGTAATATTCTTGCTGAATGTGATAGCAGCTCCAGATGCATAAAAACTCGAGAAATGTATAGTTTTCCAGCATCCGCCTCCTAAATAACTCATAGAGGGCACTGAACCAACAGCAATCAACAAATAGGGGGTCACATATATGCCGGTTTGTAGTCTGTGTAGTGTGGATTATTGATGTCATGCATTAAATCATTCTTGTTTAGGGAGAATAGTTGAAGTCAAGCTGAAAGAGTGTAGCATGATCATGTTCCTAGGACAGACCAATTCAAAGTAACTGGAAGTTACTGACCTATTTTTGATTATCAGGCTGAAATTAATTCCATCCTCTGCCTCGTTTTGCCTGGTAATTGTTCGGGTTAAATTAAGATTTTCTTCCGTCATTTCCACTGTTACTTCTAGATGTATTTTAACTGTACAGTTTCACTGACAAGATGGGGAACTTCTTCTGGCACTCTTTTGGTTTGTTATACTCAGCAGGGGAGGTTGATCAAAGCCTTTTTGCCTCATTTCACAGACAGAGCTTGCACATTGTTGTCAATGTTAGAGATATCACCATACACTAGGATATTGGTGGGAGGTAGTATGTAACGTGTATGAAAAGCTGTTAGGTGTAGATGAATTGGATTGACTTTAGCATCTTCAGCTAGTTCTCAGATGCAACTTGTCTATTTATTTGCATAATTTTGGTATTAGTTGCATGTTGGCTCATGCCATATTCTTTTTTTGCTGTACTAGGGTCAATGGGTTGTGTAGGTAATGTTCATCCTGTTGGTGGAATGTGTAGGCAAAGTGCTTTTATTTTATCTAGGGACATACTGAGTGTGTTTTTCCTTAGAATATGGTTCGTTCTGCTAGAGTTTATAGCTTCTTGTGGTGGCTACAGGCCTGCGTTTGATTCCTTTTGGTTTTGGAGCCAAATGTGCTTCCCAATGTATCCTGTTTGGTTACAAAGTCATTTTGTTTTTTGTTGCTGTCCTATTAGATGGTTTGGTTATTTGGCTACTCATACAATAGCTTATTAGAATCAGCCGTGCTAGTGGCTGAAGAACCTGCTAGATTGGTCTTGCTGTTCCTTAGCTGGTTTGCTCTTGGTAGCAAATAGGTTGGTTGCTAGATGACTCCTTGCATATGAGGAAGGTCATATGTCAAACTCATAGATAACAACATATAGAAACTTATGGGATGGGATTATAGGTATGAGAATGCAGTGGAGATCTCTTCCCATAGACCAGAAAGTGATAGGAACATCTTGTTCTCAGAAATGGAAAGGGAAAATTTGTCTTTGATGAAGAATTAGCGCTGCTGCAGCCAACTGGATGAGTTCAGTGGTCAAGTAAGTGATGTTACTTTTCTGAATATGTCGTTTGTTGTACTTTAGTTCGACCATTGAGTTATTGTACTTCAGAGTCCTTGTAATAATGACAGCATGCCAATTTTTTAAACTTGTAGCAGTAGTTGTTGACTTCCTTTATTGCAGTAGGAGACTGGTATATTAACCAGCTGGCCAATAATGGTTTTAAGAAGGAAATCTCTTATTTGAAAGTTTTGTTCCATGTTATACTATGTCTTGCTAGTTGTTATATTAGCCCATTATATAGGTTGAATGTTGCTGGCTATTTGGCCATTCTAAGTTTTGCAGTGTTTCACATTTTCATGTGTCAGTCAAGTTGAACTCTCATTATAGCCATACAAGTATATAACAGAATTACCTAGATATAGGGAAAAAATCTTGATATATAGCAATACAATTTAAAACATATCTGGTACAAATTATATAGGTAAAAAATTTATCACGATGCATAAAGTAAGACTTTCACATATTTTTGCTGTTGTTTTACCTATTTCAAAATCCTATTGATATTTTATAAAAATGATTCATAAAACTCAGTTTCTGAGGATTTTAATTAATAATTCATTTATTTAGGTTTAGGTATATGATTGACATTATATAATTAATAATTCATTTTTCTAGGTTTTGGTTCTGATCCAAATAGGTATAGGTGTAAATCTTAGTACAAAACCATGCTTTATTTTATTTGTAATATTAAAAGCTCGTAATATTGATCATATAATATTGGTTTTCTTGTTTGAAACTAGTAAATATATTTTTGGTTCTTTACATATAAATTATTAATAACTGTTAAGCTACCAATAATTTAGCATGATATGGCTTATACATAGGTGATACATATATTGATAGCAAATGAGATGTTTGTTAAATTATGAAGATCTCCACATTCACCTCTGTAGGAAAGAAGGAACACTATATTGGGAGAAGAGGCTGCAGAAAAAACACGTTAAAAAAGTTTCAACGTGTTTTCATTGTATTAGGTTATGAGTATTTAACTAATACATAATTTTAGGGTACAAAAATACCCTTTAACAACAAGCATAATTACAACACTTTCAACGTTTGGATCTTGATCCGATCCGGTACAGAAGTCTGGTCTGGTCCTGCACAGACCGACTTGGGTCCAAGACCCAATAACGACTTCTTTTCAGCCTCCCTTAAGTTGTGCATGGTCCTGGACCATGAACAACTTGCCTTTCAGAAACCAAAATCTTTCCTTTGTCAGCCCTTTGGTGAAAATATCCGCAACTTGCTCTTCACTTCGCACAAACATAGGCTCAATCTCCTTTTCTTCAACCTTTTTTCTGACAAAATGCTGATCTATCTCAATATGCTTTGCTCGACTAAGATAAGATTAAAGGACACATTGATGGCACTTTGATTATCACACAACAGAAGTGATCGAGCAATCGGTTCTCCCATCTCTGTTAGGAGGGAGATGTCTTATCCATGTAGCCTCAGCAGTGGCAGCAACCATCGATCTGGATTCAACCTTTGGACTTGACCTAGCAACCGCCTTTTGCTTTCTACTACTCCAAGAGATCATGCTCGATCCAATGAAACTACAATAACCAGATACTGACCGTCGTTCATCTGTGTCACCCGCTCAATCAGCATCAACATAGATAATGATTTCATGGCCACCTTGATTTAATTCACTTTTCCTGTACACCAGCCTATCACCAACATTTCCCTTTAGATAACGAAGTATACGCTTAACTGCCTCCATGTGCGGTGTATGAGGTTCATGCATAAATTGAGATACCTGATTAACCGAATACACTATGTCGGGTCTAGTAAAGGTCAGGTATTGCAGCATGCCAACTATGCTACGATACCTAGTGGGATCTCTATATAAATCCCCTTCTTTAGAGTTGCCAATGACTTACAATCTTTCATGCCTGCCCTACTAAGAATATCCATCGTGTATTTGTGTTGAGTAAGAGTAAGTGCATCACACGTCTTATCAACTTCCACCCCAAGAAAATATCGCAAATCTCTCAGATCTTTCATTTTAAATCTTTGATTTAATAACTTCTTTACTTCCTCAATATGATTTCTGCAGTTCCCTGTGATAATGATATCATCTACGTATATCAATAGAAGAGTGGTGACATTTTGTTAATTGTGGATGAATAATGAGTGATCTAGAAGAGACCTAGAGAAACCATGCTTCTGTATTTTCAGCGAAAAACTCTCTAACCAGGACCGAGAAGCTTGTTTCAATCCATAGAGTGCTCTTTTCAACTTGGCATACATACTGATTGTCATCTTGTTCTATATACCCAATGGGTTGTTCCATATAAACTTTCTCTTTTAGGTGCTCATGTAAAAATGCATTTTTTACATCTAGCTGGCTCATCGTCCTTCCATGTTCAATGGTTAGACTCAACACAATACGAATGGTCCCCATCTTAACAACAAGACTGAAAGTTTCATCAAAGTCCTAGCCTTGTTCTTGTGTGAATCCTTTGGCTACACGTCTAGCTTTATACCTTTCAATGCTCTCATTTGATTTATATTTTATCTTGTACACTCATTTCGACCCAACCACATTTCTATTTAGTGCTCTAGGCACAACTTTCCATGTACCACATTCATGTAAGACTTCCATTTCTTCATTCATTGCTTTGATCCATCTTCTAGAACTTGCAGCTTGATAAAATGTGAGAGGCTCATCCTCTTTATTTATGGACGTTAGGAACAGTTGAAAATCCAATGAAATTTTTTTATAGCTTACCCACTTGTCAAGCGGATGTCGGGTCCGGGTGGATCTTCTGATGTCCAACATCTGTGGAGCGGGAGTAGAAGGACCAATATCTGTGCATGGGATGGATGGGGGCTCTTTCTCTTGTCGGGTGTATACAATACCCTTATACCTTACTGGCTCTAAGTTTTGTGTGGTAACCTCTTCTGGTTGAGATGCATTTGCTGATTCCTCACATATCTCCTTCTGGCTGCAATCTGTAGGACAATCTTCCCTAGAATTGGAGAAGAGTTCTGAATTTAACAATGGATAGTACACCTCAACACTGGGACTTGAATTAGCAACATGAGGACTTGGATTAGCAGGTTGATTGTCAAAATTCATCTCGTCAAAAATGACATTTCTCGATATTTTGACACGTTTGCTCAATGGATCATAGCACCTATACCCCTTGTACTCTTTAGCATATCCCATAAACTTGCACTTTAAGGCTTTGTCCTGAAACTTATGTCTCAATGAGCTGTCAACGTGAACATAGCAAACAAATCCAAATACACGTAATTCATGATAGTCAGGATGTATGCCAAATAGAGAGAAAAGTGGCGACTTATTTTCTAAAATGGTCATGGGCAATCGATTTATCACATGGACTGTTGAGTGGAAAGCTTGTGTCCATAGGGTGATAGGGAGATTACTCCCGTGCATCATGCTCATTGTACTCTCAACAATATGTTGATGCTTCCTCTCAGCAATCTCATTTTGTTGAGGTGTATGTGGGTAAAACACTCTTCTCTTTATCCCATTATGTTGAAGGAAACCAACAAAATCACTAGAAGAGAATTCACCTCCTTCGTCACATTGAAAATTGAGAATGGTGGTAGAGAAATGATTTTCGACAAAGAAACGAAATTTTTAAACAATCCAAAAACTTCTGATTTGTGTTTCATGAAAAATATCCAAGTATAGCATGAATAACTATTAATGAAAATAAGGTAATATTTACTACCAGAAATAGAAGCAATTTGGGCATGACCCCATACATCAGAACATATGACCTCAAAGGGCCTTGAAGCTCTCTTATTAATTGAATTGAAAGGCAAAACACTACTCTTATATAAATGATAACTATGACACTTTATATCACTGGCTTCTGAACTCGGACTGGACTTAGTAATGAAATTATTCGACACAAGTTTTTCAATAAAATGACGACCACAATGACCTAAACGACTATGCCAAAGAGTTGACTTATTACATTCAGAAATGGCAAACACATATTCGGAAGAAACAAATGATGGATACTGATGAGGCTTCAAGGATGAACATGCATAATGAACATAGAAGGAGGGATCTTCTTGGAAGATGTATATGTTGCCTCGTCCCTTTCCCTCAGCGAATCTCTCCCTCGTGCGAAGATCCTTGACATAAACATAAGAGTGAGTAAATTCAACTGAGGCATTAACATCATCAAGTTTTGAGACAGAAACAATGTTCTTTTGAATATTAGGAGCATGAATAACTTTTGAAAGATTAAGAGGAGACTTGAACATGGGCATAATGGCATTTTCAATATGTGAGATGGAGTGATGAAAACCATCTCCTGTGACTATGCTATTCTTACCAACATAAGGAGTAAGATTCAAGAGCTTACCCACATCACTCGAGATGTGGGTCACTGCTCCGGAGTCGACGTACCGAATGCCTTTATCATTTTGTTTCATATTCAAGCCTGCCAAGGATGCCAATAGCAACTCCTTTACTTCTCCATCCCTTTTAGCCTTTGTTTGTGGGGGTTTTCTCTTATTTTGAGGGCTGAACCAACAATTTGCTTTAATATGCCCTTTCTTATTGCATATGAAGCAAGTAAGAATGAGTCTTTGTCCATGTATATTGGGCGTTGGAAGTAGACCACGACCCCCAAAAGCATTTCACTCTTGTCCTCCCCTTCCTCTAAAAGAATTTCCTCCTCTACCTCTACAATAAGTCAGCTTCGTGGCCAGCACATCTTGAGTTCCTCAATGCACATGGGTGGTACTAAGATAACCCTTTCAGGGTCATTTTATACTGCAATAGCTTTGCACGAAGATGTTTAAATTTTGGAAGCTCACACGAAGATGTTTAAATTTTGGAAGCTCTGGGAGACACAACAAGGACGTCGCCAGAACATGATAGTCTGACCCCAATCCACTCAAGGTCTGCTGCACCTTTTCTTTATCACTGACGAGACATCTCACAATAGCCAGCTGATCTGTGATGCCTTTCATTTTATTTTGGTACTCTATAATAGACATCAAATGTTTCTTCAACATTTGAAATTCTCGCTTGAGAAACACGATTCTCGTTTTAGAGATCTGCGAATATGTTTGAACTAGCTTGTCCCATAGCTCTTTGGCTGAACAATCATCGGGAATGGCTACAAGAACTTTCTGTGAGTGTTGAGGTGATGTATGTCACTAATGCTTGATCTCTTTTCATCCACGCAACATAATCTGGATTTTTGAGAAGAATAATAGATTGTGCCCCTTTATCGTCCATCTTTTTCTGCGAAGTGAACTCTGGAGGGGGTGAGACTGATCCATTCAGATGACCGGAGCGATCCTGACTCCTTATAAAAGGAGCAATCTGCCAGGTCAAGAAGTTGGAATTATTCAGCTTTTCAGAGACCAATTGGCTAAGAAAATTAGAGGAAATGCCTGATTGTGGGAAAGATGAGTCCATTTGAAAAGATTGTGGAAAATGAAAGAAGAAAGAAAAATTCCTGGACCAAACAAAGAAATCAGTCACTTGAATATTCTGTCATTTTTTTTTCTATAGTATGACAGATATATTATATTCGGGTATGATCAGAAAAAACAACTGATCAAAAACTGAATATCAACATTGAATTAGTTCCAGATTAAATGAAAACGTGAAACAGTGTTATGAATACTTCAAGATAAAAGGTATTGCAGACCGAAACAACACAATATTGATTTCAGAGAGTAGAATATTCAAACTGAAACAACACAATAATGAATATCAACATAGAATTGGTTCCAAATTAAGTAAAATCCTGAAACAGGAATATGAATATTCCGAAATAAAGGATTATGCAGACGAAAATACCACAAACACCAATTTCAGCTAGTATAATATCCAGATCGAGTGTAGGAAACTGATCTACGTCTCTTCACGTCGAGAAATCCAAAACGAGAATCCCTTTTGGTTAAGAAAAAGTCTAGATAGGCGACAACCCGTTTTTATTTGTTTTTTTTGATAGTTTTGGAATCGATTAACTGATTCTGAGAGAATCAGATCTTAAGAAGAGAAGAGAAGGAGGCACTGACGTTTAATCAAATGTAAAGAAGAGAAAAGAAGGAGATGTTAACGTCCTTACCAGAACTGAAACAGAAAACAGAAAAGAAAGGAGGAAGAAGACGCACACATAAATCAGGGTTGAAGTGAAAATATTTTCTTGACTTGAAAAACTGCCCAACTTTAACACAGCTCTGATACCATGCTAAATTATGAAGATTACCAAAAAAAAAAACACAGAGTGCGGAAACAAAAGAAGTGCGGAAACAAAACAAGAACTGGGAAATTTATTTCAACAAGTTATAGAACACTTACAAGAGACACTTGAAAAATCAAGAAGACACTTACAAGAGAAGGCCTCGCTCTAAGACTAGTGATCTCACAGAAAACTTTCGATGCTTTCAAATGAAGAGTGAATGAGTATTTATAGCCCAACCACTCTTACTTTGCATTATTGAAGCTGACGTAGCAGATCAATAATGCGTTTCTAAAGTAGATTCGCTTATGCGAATTATTACAAGCCGACAATCTTACTTTTAAAAAGGTGATTCGTCCACTATGGCGAATCATTGCAAAACGACAAGAAGTAAAAGCAGATTCGTCCTCTGGACGAATTATTATAAACCGACAAAAATCAAATTATTACAACCCGACAAACTTTTTTTTTTTTTAAAAAGTAAATTCGTCCACTTGACGAATTATTACAAGCGACAAAGACAAGTGGGCCCTATATCATTACTTTGGCATTCCTGGTGAGGATTTTGCTTAGTTCAGAAGCAATTTCCCTGATTTTGGCGAGGGATTGCTCAATAATCCCTCGTATGTCACCCCAGTAGTTGTCCCGTGTGGAGGAATTGATACAGGCTTCAAGCTTTACCTCCTGTATTTTGATGACAACATCCAAAGCTTCTTTGACCCTTTCATGTGCGGCGCATTCTATGTCGCGTAGAACACCGTTGAGGTCGCTGCACTCTTCCATTGTCCTTCTTGGGTTTGTCCGGCCATATATTTTGGCGGGGTGGAGTTTTTCCATGTTGATCTTGTATATTGCAACAAGATCATCACCTTTGCGCACATTTGATGAACTTCCTTCATCATCTGAGGTGATTGGGATGGTTTTGAACTCCATTCCTGAGAAAAATCATAAAATTTGTTAATAAAACTTAATTTTTCATCAGAAAAACACCCTTTTTCTTTAATGATCACTGTGATCATTCTTGATAATGTGTCTGCCAACACATTTTCCTTTCCTTCAATATGTTCGAAAATAATATTGATGCCTAAACCGGTGATGAAGTCCACGAACGCGATCCACCTGACTCGCGAGGGCTTATTGACATTGGTCTTGTTGAAGAAGCTTATTATGGCTTGACAATCTGTTCTTATTAGCAGCTCTTTCTGTTCCAAATAATAAAGCTTCAGACTTTCTAAGTTGTTTATCACGGCATGAATTTCTGCATCAATTGATGATTTTGGGGGATCAAATTTGCCGCTGGCGTAGGCGCACGGCTTTTCCATTGTTTTGGGATCATATTTCTTGGGTTTCCACTTAATGACCCCTCCCCATCCTTCCATGCATCCATCAGCTTCCAAAACCATATAGCAATTTGCTGGTGGGATGGATAGTGGTGGCAGGTTTTTAACCTGCTCATTGATCTGTCGAACAAGCTTCCAGTCTTCTTCGTTCATCCTTCTTTCTCCTGTTGGGCTTGTTTTGCCATAAAGGGGAGCCAATAACTTACCAAGGTTGGGAATGAAGTTTCTGGCGTAGTTTAGTATGCTCAACCATGAACGCATACCCGCTTTAGTTGTGAGTTCCGCATCCGTTTTCTCAAGAATTTTCTTGATGATATTTGGCTGTAAGTAAATATCACCTTCTCCGATGATTGCGCCCAGGAACTCCATCTTTCTCTGTCCGATTGTCATCTTTGTTGGACTGAGGACGAGACCATGCTGCTGGCATTTTTCTAAAAGGATACGAAGATGTTTTGCATGAGCATCCTCTGTCTGAGAGAAGACGAGGATATCATCAATGTATACAGCAATGAAATCTTCTGTTCCTTTGAAACAATTGTCCATCTTCATTTGGAAGACGACTGGTGCATTTTTCAAACCAAATGGCATTACAAGCTATTCATAAAGCCCTTGAGGCGCCCAGAAGGCAGTCAAAGGGATTGATAAGGTTTCCATCATTACCTGATGAAAACCACTTTTCAAATCGAACTTTGAATATATTTTGCTGCCTGCTACCTTCTTAATGATAGAATTGATACCTGGTAATGAGTACTGATCTTTTTCCGTATTGTCATTCAATCGTTTGTAGTTGAAGACCATTCGTTCTTTACCTTTGGTAACAATTCCAGTCTTCGGGTCCTGTGTAGTTCCCGAATGCACAATAATGGCGGTGGTTTGATGCTGACTCTGTGATGGTCGAATCACGCCAAGTTGCTGTAGCGCTGCTACATGCTTCGCAAATGACTCCTTCATTTGTGGTGTGACCTGCTTCAGTGGCCGATCTTCTATGAGAAAATCAGCATTCTTCAGAGTGATTTTGCAGGTAATTTTGTTTTTGGACCAATGCTTCAAGGGATCATCCTCGATGTATCCTGCATCTTTCAGTTTTTGAATCAGAGGATTGAACTTTTTCTGAAAGTTTTCAGGCGTTGGTCCGGCAGAGTACAGGACTGCTTCCTGTAGCTGAATGTACTCCAGGTCATCGATCTCTTGAACAAACGCAGAGATCTGCGTTGTCTGCTGTGTTTGGATGGTGGTCACGTTCTTGTAGAAGGTGATAATGTCTCCTTCTATTCTTAGGCCACCCTGCATAGCTCTTATGAAATTACAGCCGATGATCATCTGGATTTCGCCTCCTAACTGCATAGGAAACGCATATGTATATGAAATTTTAAAGATGTTATCTCCTATAATCATCTTTCCATATTTCAATTTCTTGTTGGCGCTCTGCTTCGAGTTTACTCCAGTAAATTGTACTGTGAAGGTGTTAGCTTCCAGTGCTGATGATGGTATAGATCTTTCATTTATACAGCAGGTGGTTGCGCCAGTGTCCAGGATTGCTCTTACAGTAAAGATTGTAGTTTCAGGGATTTCAAATGTAACATTTAAATTATAAAGGCGGTTTCGAATTGTCTTACCACCCCCACCACACTCCGCTGCGTATGAATTTTCACCTTGGAGAACGAAGATTTCGTCCGAATCTTCTTCTACTATACCTTCAATTAGATCTAGCTGTTTACTTTTGCCTTTATCATTTAATCCAAGCTTCTTGAAATCCTTCTCAAGGTCATGGATAAGTAGCTGATCCTTCAGGTATTGAATTTCCTTCTGAAGCCGTGTGTTTTCGGCTTCCAACCACTGAATATAATCAATCTGAGATTTGATTATTTTTCTGAACTTTGCCGGCTCTTCCGGCGTTTGTTGAACGGGTTCAACCGGCACATTCCAGTTGAAGTAGTGTGGTCCGCAAAGGCCACATGCAACAATTCCACAGTTTGGGCAATGGATTCTTGCCCTCTTCATCGTTTTGATCTTGCAGCAGCAACATGTTGGGTTTTCCACCACCTGATTGTGCTGCCAGTTGTGGTTACAATCCATTTGATTAGGCTTCAGTAGAATACTGGGCCTATAACTGTCGATTTTATCCTCTCCTAGTCTTCGAATCATGTTGAGACTGAGGGATTGTAACTGGTGCTCCAGCGACTCGTCATTTTCCTCATTTTCAGAGACTGAGAAAATGGCGTCGCTCATGTCTTCTCCTTCGTCTACAGAGACGATTTCATAGTCATCTGGGAGTTCAAGGCCTTCAAAAATGGCCGTTCTCTTAATACTTCTCTTTTCATTAGGACACTCCCTTGCAAAATGTCCCTCTTCACCACAGAGGTAACATTTGCATCTTTTTGTTCTTACAAGGTGTTTCCTCTTCTCTATTCTAGCATGAGAAGGATGAGGCTTACTCTTGTAAGTGGATGATTTTCGGAGGCCATACCTTTTTCTCTCTTTGTACCTCCTTCATAATACCCTGGTATTGGTATTTGCGAGCAGAATGATAAATTCTTCAAAGATCTTTTGAAGGCAGCATCTTTGCATTCCTGCTCCAAATATTGATAAGTGTAAAGGATTCTTGAAACCAACCCAATTTTTACAGTAGGGTAGCGTTCATCGAACCCCTGCTTTATGCGACTTCCCAAGTCACCAGGCATTTTCATCCAAAATTTCTATGATATTTCATCAGAGATCCATACTCTTCCTGTCTTGGCCGCTAGATGAAGATAATCATTCTTGTACTGCAATATATACTTTATATTGCTACAGGAGAGTTTCTCAAGGTCTCTGTACGCTTGATCTTGGATGCCAGTTGTTCCCTGAGCTGGATCCTCAAGTGTAAAGACCAATCTCATTTGGGCAAGTATGTTGTTCGTGCCCTCTCGTCCATCTGCGGTAGTGATCAGATGTTCATATTCTGTCTGGTACTTCATCCGCCATTGGACCCAAATTAGTTTTTCTGTCTCACCTAACAGATTTTCAATAAAATCTGCTTTATCTCGAGCATCTGTAAACCTTTATCCGCAACAAGATTTCTCGTGATGGATTCCCATCTTGAGAATACTTCATGAAATAGGCCAATTTGTTGAGGAATAACAAACATAGCCCCTTGCGAATTTTTGGCAGAGGGAAGATCATACATTTCATTGTTGGCTGCCTTCTTGAACTTCGTCCTGCTGCTTGAGGCCCCTTCGAAATTTGGAATTATTGGAGGGGTTTGACCAGTAGCAGGTGGATATCCCGGAATATTCATCGCAGTGTCTTGCTGCGCCGGGTTGTAGATGGAAGATCCTTCAGATGCCATCGCCGTTCTTAGGTGAGAGAAAGCTGGATACTCCAACTCTTCTTCTAGGGCGAAAGTTTGTTCCCCGGAAAAGGGGTTAACAAACTCATCATCATCATATGAGTCAAATTTTGGTCCGTCATCAAATTTCGGACCTTCTTGCCAGGTTGCGAGGTGTTGATAATAGATGAGATCGTCCTTGCTGTTTTCTTTTTCTTCTTTCAGAGAAGAAAGCAATAGTCTCCTGCATGGATTCATCATCATTTGGTGCAGGCTCATAGTCAGCAAATCTGACTGATATTCGTCCTTAAATTTTTAAGTGCACAAAACAAATTACACACTTAAGCAAGGTTTTAAAACCCAGTGACTCGGGACTCGACTCGTTCTTTATTGACTCGTGACTCGGCGGGTCAACTCGGTGACTCGGACCGGGTTTTGTTAACTTTTGATTTTAAAAGAAAACAATATATAATTTGTCTCAAACCATGTTTTTCAGTAAACAAGAGATGTTTTTTGGCTCCATGCAGATTCTTGGGTTGAACTGAAATAAGGAGATCGTAGCATGTGGATAAATTGTTCATTAATGAGCAGTAAGTTGGAAATGTGGAATGAAAGAGCACAATTTATTCCAGTTACATAGATGCCTTTATACATTAAAAATGCACATGCCTATAAAGAAAAGAGAAATTTTTGTTGGATGTGATAAGGCAAGGTGAGGACAATTGGTTCTGATTAAAGGGGTATAGCCTATATGAGATACAAAGAAAATATGAAGTCTGAAAGGAGAAGAAAGAAGCACCAAGTAGATGTTGGAACTCTAGGGATGTTAAGGCCAAAGTTATGTATGACTTTGTTCCAGTTTCTTGTCTATTATGCCTTCATAAAGATGGGGCGAAGAGGAAAGGTGTGAGGAGAAAACCAAATTCTTCCTTGTTTTATAGTCATGTTAGTAAAGTTTAAAGCAAAATATTAAATGCATTTATGCAAAGAAACTGCAAAAAATATAATTGTGTAGAACATAATAAAGGCAGCAATCTACTTGATCATAAAATATTAATTAGCTGTTGTTGAATCTGAAGATTGTCCTGCCTGATGCTTCTAGAAATAGATTCATATCCAATAACATTTACCTTAGATCATAGTCACATATTGTCTTCTTTACATATTGAAGACATTAAGAAAGTAACAACAATATTCTCAATAATATTACAAAATTTTTTTATTCGGAAATACTCAAAAAATCAAATTTTAAACATTCCAGAACTCGCCCGAGTCAGGCCGAGTCAAGCCGAGTCAGGCCGAGTCACAGCCTGAGTCTTCGCAGACCGAGTTTAGCTTGCCGGGTTGACTCGCTGGAGGGCCGAGCCCAGCCGAGTCACCGAGTTGACTCGGCGAGTTTTAAAACCTTGCACTTAAGCACTAAAAAAGTGAAAGCATAATTTAATTTCATGTATTTCAAAGTTGAATTAAAGTATAAACTATAAGCTATAAAGTTCTAAACTTTAAACTTAAAATTAACATAGTCTACTACACTTCATCGTGCAAGCTTCAAAACAAAAGTACATGTCACCGAAATCAAACCAGCAAAATGTTACAAGACCATGACAAAAAAGAGTAACATAAAAGTTTCTAAGTTTATTGCCCAACTATTATATATATATATATATATATATATATATATATATATATATATATATATATATATATATATGATCACAAAGTCTGTACTCGCCTATGCAATCTGCGTATGAAACTCTGACGGCATATGGCATTAGCTGCCATAAGCATATTATTGCTAAACCTCTGTCCATGCCATGGTCTGAACTCACACGGGTTCAGACCATGCTCTGAACGAACCAATTGTATGAAAAAAATGTTTAGCACTCAGCTGGGGCAAGCTCACTGAATTTGGTTCAGGCCTTGATCTGAACTCACAAGGGTTCAAACCTTGGTCTGAACACACCCCACAAGGTGACCGGATCACGCACGCACACAAGGGCCTAAGGTGCTCACAATTTTTGACAGACCTGAATAGGTCTCACATTAGAAAAAAAATTGAAAACCCAAGATAGACCTTGAATAGGTCTCAATGTTAGAAAAGAATAATATTAAATGAAAACCTTGATAGACCTTGAATAGGTAAGTTTTTTTCCCTCAAAACTGATTCAATATCAGACCTTGGGTTGGTTTCACGTGTTTGAAAATAGATCAATAACAGACCTGGGAAGTCAATCGCGTTAAAAAAAAACTAACGTGATGAATTAAAACTGCAGTACCCATCACCTTACCTTACAAAAATAAAGAAAAAGAATAATGCTCACATGAGCAAATAATGTTGTTTCTTAAAATGATTACATGCTTAGACAAACATTGCTGTTTCATAAAATGCAATCACGCTTAAAAAAACTTTGTTGTTTCAAAATTAGTCATTATGCATATAAAATCTTTCTCAAAACATGATGGTATGAAACAAAAATGAAACATGCTGAAACCAACCTTGCTGGGCCTAGTGGGTATTCTTCAAAGCCTGGAGGTCGCTCTCTCCCACGGTCAAGTGAGATGGAGAGATAGAGAGAGTCAGAGGAGAGTAACATACCTGAAGATCATCATCGCCGGTCGGTGGCGGTCGTTGGTGGAGGTTGCCAGACGTCAGTGGCCGAAATCTTGAGAGAGAGGGAGGAGTCCGATGCAATGGTGAAAAGAAAAAACCCTAACCCTTTCGAGTTTTGTTTTTTCACGAGCTTTTCAAAATTTCCATTTTGCCCTTATTAAAAAAACTTTTTATTTTAACTTTTTTGGTAAAAAAGTTAAAAAAAGGACTAACTTGTCCATTTAGCAAATCACCCCCCTTTAAAGGGGTACGCGTTTCCCTCCCGCGTAACCCTTTAAAGGGAAACACACTTCCTATTTTAATTGTGCACTTCCCCGCATGTTTCGGAAGCGCGTCTCGATGAAGCACGCTTCCCCTGGTGTATAGTCGCTTCCAGTGACTCTGTTTTATACTCTTGAGTTCTGAATAAAATTTTACAACATGATAGATCAGCTCAGTTTGGCCATGAATCAGGTTGGTCTTTGAAAAAAAACAGGTCACCCTAATTGAGTTTTTGACCAGCTAAGTCAAGAACGGCTTTAAGAAGGAAATCTCTTATTTGAAAGTTTTGTTCCTTGTCCCACTGTCTAGATTGAAGACCACTGGTTATTTGGTCGTTCTAAGTTTTCCGTGTTTCATATTTTCATGCATCAGTCAAGTTTAAATCTCATTATAACACATGCTGATTGAAATCGGTAGAGAATCCTTCATGGTGCTGACCTGGAATGCCTTGATTAAGCCTTATTTTTTCCATATCTCTATGTCCTATATCACGTATTTAATTTAATTCCCTTTTTACCTTCCTTGCGCAAAGAATAAATGCTTATTGACGGTCGAGCTCTGATGGGATTTATTCATCAGTCCTCAACTTTATCATAAGCGAAAATGATTTGGGTCTGCTTGTCTCTATTTTGCTTGTCATTCTTCTCCTGATCCAGCGAGTGCATGGCAGCCCAACATTGAATGTCTTAGTTTTTGTTTTGCTTTTTAAAGGTGTTCTTTTTTATCTCTTTTTTCGTTTGTTTGATACTCTGAATTCTGAATAAAATTTTATAACCTGATAGATCAGCTTGATTTGTCCATGAATCAGGTTGGTCTTGGAAAGAATAAGGTCACCCTAGTTGAGTTTTTGACCAGCTATCAGGAATGGATTTATGCTGGAAATCTCTTATTTGAAAGTTCTGTTCCATGCCTTACTATGTCTTGGTAGTTGTTTTATTAACCCACTATCTAGCTTAATGATCACTGGCTGTTTGGTTCTAAGATTTCTGTGTTTCATATTTTCATGTCAGTCAAATTGAACTCTCATTATAACACATGCTGATTGAAATTGGTAGAGGATCCTTCATGGCGTGGACCTGGAATGATTTGATTAAGCCTTATTTTTTCATATTTCTAAGTCCTATATGTTTTGCTTAATTGTATTCTCTTTTTACCTTATGAAAGAATAAGTGCTTATTGACGGTCGAGCTCTGATGGGATTTCATCGTCAGTTCTCAACTTTATCATAAGCTAAAATGATTTGGGTCTGCTTGTCTCTATTTTGCTTGTCGTTCTTCTCCTGATCCAGCGAGTGCATGGAAGCCCAACATTGCATGTCTTGGGTTTTCTCTTGCTTTCTAAGGGTATTCTTTTTTATCTCTATTTCCTTCTGTTTTATACTCTGAGTTCTGATTAAAATTTTACAACATGATAGATCAGCTCGGTTTGACCATGAATCAAGTTGGTCTCGGAAAAAATTAGGTCACCCTAATTGAGTTTTTGACCAGCTAAGTCAAGAACGAATTTAAGAAGGCAATCTCTTATTTGAAAGTTTTGTTCCATGTCTTACAATGTCTTGGTAGTTGTTTTATTAGCCCACTATCTAGGTTGAAGATCACTGGTTATTTGGTCGTTCTAAGTTTTCTGTGATTCATATTTTCATACGTCAGTCAAGTTGAAATCTCATTATAACGCATGCTGATTGAAATTTGTAGAGGATCCTTTATGGTGTTGACCTGGAATGCCTTTTGATTAAGCCTTATTTTTTTTTTCAATATCTCTATTTCTTATATCGCATGTTTAATTCCCTTTTTACTTTTATTTATTCCTTGCGCAAAGAATAAATGCTTATTGACGGTCGAGCTCTGTTGGGATTTCATCATCAGTCCTCAACTTTATCATAAGCTAAAATGATTTAGGTTTGCCTTGTCTCTCTTTTGCTTTTGGTTCTTTTCCCGATCTAGCGAGTGCATGGCCGCCCAAGACATAGAAATTCTCTGTTTTAGTTTTTCTCATGCTTTTTACCTCTATTTCTTTTTGTTTGATACTCTGAATTCTGAGTGAAGTTTTATAACCTGACAGATCAGTTTGGTTTGGCCACGATCAGGTTGGTCTGGGAAAGAATTAGGTCACCCTGATTGAGTTTTTTGACCCTTCAATTCTGTATGCATATACTGTTCTCTCTCTGCTAAAAAAGAGGTCCGAATAAACTGTACACACACACATATGTACCATTACTCAGTGTACAGCATTCCGGTCCATTTTGTCTCCCTCCTTTCTCTGACAGGTTTTGCTCTCTTAATCCCGTTTTCCTTTTGAATGTTTCTGTTAAAAGTTTGTTACTGTTTTCTTTTTTTTTAAATGGGCTCGCCTTTGTCCATATTCAACTCAGCGTGGTCATTTGGTTTATCTTCAACTTTCCACAGACTTCTCCAATTCAAGGAAGTCTATTATATTGGTTTGGCTTTTTAAATCATATTATTTTGTTATTTTTGAATGTTTGTGTTTTGCTGATCTGAAAGTTGGTCATTTGTGTTCTTGTGGAAACCAGATCTAAAACATAAACTTTTGTTTCAGGACTTCTTTCTACTTGTAGCTTGTGGATTTTTGTGTTCCAGTTATTAAAAAACCAGCTTCTAGATCCATACAACAAACAACAACAACAACAACAACAACAACAACAACTACGCCTTCTAGATCCATACAGATGAAAATATTTGAAACTTTGAACATGCAACATTTGGTTGAGAACCTGGTCATGTTCAGACTAGTTTCAGTTTAGAGTTACGCTTTATTCTTTTTTTGTCATATCACTGTGTGATCTGGTAGGATAGGCCCAATTTGGGTGTTGCTATTCAAGCTTAATAGAGTTTAGTTTTGTGTTGACAATGCCTTGACTGAGTAGGTCATGAGGGAGTTGCATCTTGTTTTATGTTATCTGTTACAGTCTGGTTCCTGTGTGCTATCCTTTGGGGTATTTATATTTATTTTATTAATTTGTGGTGATCAAATGTGATTATAAGACCACAATATTTTTTTGGGAAAAATGTATATTTGGCATGACAGTTATATATATCATATCTCCATTGTTATAAATCCATGTTGTAGCTATTTGGGTCATCCCACAATCTTTCATTGTTCCTCCTCAAGTCTCCCGTGACCGCTGTGAGTCTTCATTGGTTCATTTTATTCCTAATTCTTTTTAATTTGTTGTCAAGCTTTCTCACTGGTGTTGTGACAGGTCTTTAAGGAATATGTCCAAACCCTCTTAGATCATATTTGTTGTTGTTATTATTATTATTATTATTATTTGACACAACTGCTAATCATTTTCCCAGCATATTCATTTATGCTCTCTTGTCACATGTTAACTGTCCAACACTCAACACCATATAATGGTGTTAGTCTTTTTGTGGTCTTTGTTCCTTCAGTCATAAAGGTATTTGCTTATTATGTAACACTCTAATTGGCTCACCTCCACTTCCTCTAATTAACACAAATCTCAGCAATCATATCTTTATCAAAGCCACCATTTTGCTGTATGGTAGAATTATTTATCAATATTTTTACAGTGTTGTATTGCAAGGTATTCTATCTTTTATATCACATCTACCTCACTAGATTTTGAATGAGGATGTCACTTCATATATGATTAATGCAAATAATCATGAGCTTGTAGCTGATCCTTGATGTAGTTCAATCATATCATACTTATCCCTCTACATATAGCGATTTTATCTGCAATAGAAGTGTATTGAATAATTTTTACATATTTCAAGTTGTATAATTCCGTGGTAGTTCTCTCCTTACAGTAGATACTGAAGACAGTTTTAGCAGCTATGCTGGAACTATGTTGAGATGCTGGATAATGTTTTGAGATAGAATGTACTTTGATATGCGATTTGTTAAAATATGTTATATATATATATATATATTACGACACATACACATATGTTTTACATATATATGTCTATGTGTCATAATCTACATATATATGTATTAGCTTTGTAATACCCACTAGGGGTAAAGTAGTCATTTTACTATTTCACGCACAATGTATTCTTTTTTACTTTCTTTTCTTTTTCCTTTTCCCTTTCTTTTTCACCTTGGGAAGGCCCCTTTAAGGGACGTTGGAGCTTCCAACAGTCACATTTATGACCGTTGGAAGGGCTCCAACGTCCCTTAGGAGCCCTTCCAAGGGTCCTCTCTTTTTGCCTATAAATAAAGGGGTTCTCCTCCATGTGAAGTATGCTTCCTTTGAAGCCTCTCTTGAATGGAATATATTTTTTCTCTTCTCTTGTGTGTTTTGCCACTTTTGTGGTTTGGTGTAATCTTGCCTATTAGTGGCTACTTGTATATGTGCATGCTTTCTTATTTGCCCTTGGCGATATAATTTTTTCTTGTTCGGCACTTCATTACATGGTATTAGAGCCTTGGTTGTGAAAGCTTCATCGGATCCTCTCTTGTCAAGTAATATCTCTCCTCTCTCTTGCTTTCAAACTCTTTTTCTCTAAATGGCCGACAAAGATGCCAAAATCGACCTCATTCAAATTCAATGGGACCAATTATCGTATGTGGGCGACCGCTATGAAAAATAACCTCAAAGGTAAAAAACTTTGGGGATATGTGTGTGAAACCATTCCGGAACCACAATTGAAATTAACCAAGTTTGAAGGCAATGAGGAAAAAGCATTGAATGAAGAACAAAAAGAGAAAGCCATTCTTGATTTCTCTTCAAAAATGGAAGTTTGGGAAAGTTAACATGCTAAATTTTTAGCATGGTTCATGAATAATGTTGAATTAAAAATTTGTACAAATCTAGCAAAGTTCAAGAAGGCCAATGAAACTTGGTTCTTTATGAAAGGCATGTACACTCAAAGAGAACTTGTTAGACACTTCTTCCTACAAGAATAAGAGAAACCAAGCAAGGTGATATGAGTATTAGGGACTATTACAATGCCCTATCTTCTTTATGGGATGAACTTGTTCTTCTCGAACTGCAATGAGAAGGTAGTGCTATTCCCATGAGATAAGAACAAATGAAAAAAGAAAGATTTTTTTAATTTATTCACAGGCTTCTTCTCGAGTTTGAGCAACTAAGAGGATCCCTCCATCATAGGGCCTCTACTTCTTTAAGTGACATTTTGACCGATTTATGTCAAGAAGAGACTCTGTTGGCTTTAAAAAGAGATGTTGATGAAGTTCATGCAGTATCTAGACCCAACAACAATGTAAGACCATATAAACCACCTCATTTTTCCAAATATAATGGTGGTGGAGGAAGAAAATTATTTGTCATAATTGTAATGAATCAGGCCATATTCGTCCGGATTGCCCCAAGTTCAACAAGGTGGAGACTCCTGAAGTGATCTGCGCCAAGACGAGAGCCAGTGATGACACTCATTTAGCAAATCCCACTCCTTATCGTCTGTTAATCGGGTCACTAACATATTTATGTATCACCAGACTCGATATTTCTCATGCGGTTCATAGTTCCAGCCAATTTTAGACTGCACCTACCATTCACATGGCCGCAGTCGTGAGGATTATCAAATATTTGAAAAACACCATAACTAAAGGATTATTCTTACCCTCCTCTTCACCTCTTACTTTACTTGCTTGTACTGACTCTGATTGGGGGGTAACCCCGATGATCGTATTTTCACGACAGGTTATTGTGTGTTTCTTGAAGAGTCACTTATTTCGTGGAGATGTAAGAAGCAACATAAAGTATCTATCTCTTCTATCGAAGCGGAGTATCGTGCGGTGACCACTACCACCACTGAGATTGTATGATTAAGAAGTTTGCTTAAAGATATGGGCGTCTCATTCTCAACTCCTTCGAAGCTGTGTTGCGACAACAAGAGTTCTATCTACATTGCCTACAATCACACCTTTCATGAATGAACAAAGCATGTAGAGATAGACTGCCATTATGTTCGTGATGAGTTCCTACGGGGCACCATTCAACTTTCATATGTTCCTATCGAATACCAATTGGCGGACTTCTTCACCAAAGCTTTGCCATCACCTCGATTTTACTTTTCTCCTTAGCAAACTCTTGGTGATCTCCCCGTGTGTTTGAGTGAGGGTGTTAAAATATTTTATATATATATATATTACGACACATACACATATATGTTTTACATATATATGTCTATGTGTCATAATCTCTCTCTCTCTCTCTCTCTCTATATATATATATATATATATATATATATATTCTCTTTGTAATACACACTAGGGGTAAAGTAGTCATTTTACTATTTCACACACAATGTATTTTTTTTTACTTTCTTTTCTTATTCCTTTCTTTTTCACCTTGGCAAGGCCCCTTTAAGGGCCGTTGGAGCTTCCAACGGTCACATTTATGACCGTTGGAAGGGCTCCAACGTCCCTTAGGAGCCCTTCCAAGGGTCCTCTCTTTTTGCCTATAAATAAAGGGTTCTCCCCCATGTAAAGTATGCTTCCTTTGAAGCCTCTCTTGAGTGGAATATATTTTTCCGCTTCTCTTGTGTGTTTTGCCACTTTTGTGGTTTGGTGTAATCTTGCCCATTAGTGGCTACTTGTGTATGTGCGTGCTTTCTTATTTGCCCTTGGAGATATCACTTTTTTTTATTTGGCACTTCATTAATGATTGTCTACTTACTATATGATTTTTTTTCCTATGATGGTTCTTGATTATTTGTTTCTCTAGTGCTATTGAGTTAACAAAATAGGGTACTGAATTCAATAATAGGTAGATGCTTTCTATCTGTTTTAAAACGAAAGAGTCTCTCCTGGTTTCCTTTTCTGCTTTTGTGACTTTTAGCTTATGTCAGAATTGTAACTTATTTCTCAGTGATTAGATGCTGAATTTTGTTTAGTTTCTAGAGTGTTGGTATTGCTTCATCCAAACATGAAGATTAGCTTTTCATGATGATTCATAGGCTTTTTCATTGCAAGCAAGTCTTTATTTGCTAATTTTCACTGTAAATCGATCACTGATTATTGTTTAACTGTTTGTCAGGATATTGGTGCTAGATGTATGGAAAAATGAGGCTGTTTTATCATTTATTTCTTCATGACATTGCGGCCAATTATTTGGTATGCTTGTTCAAGTATTCTGGGTTCTTCTGCCGAATTTTTGTTACTTCTGCATTTGAGTTATGTGAATTGTAATGGGAAACTAAGGGCCCATCTGAAAGATACATCCATTATTAGGAGCCTACTTTTGGGTGGCTTCTAGTTAGCTGTTTGAATCAAGGTTGTAAGTATGGTATCGTTACCCGTATCTGTCGGGCACAAATTAAGACTGTATTGTATCATAAAATATCATATTTTTTTAATAAAAAATGTCTAAAAAAATCAGAAAAAATGATGAACTGCACAAAATACAACCATAAAATCACATATGAAACATTTATGTCTCTATGAGCTGCATAAGACATCATCAAACACCAACTATCTCACAACAATGCAGAATATTGAATATCTTGCAATCAATAGTATGCCATATATCTCATACTCTCATATTACATAAAAAAAATATTATGGCAATAGTTGCACTCCCTTTTCAGTTGGTTTTCACTCATTACTTGAGTACCCCATTGTCATGCCGGATTATCTTACTCCATCTTTGTTGGAGTGTGGAGCTGGATCTCTAACTTGATATGAATCTTTAATTTTTGTGGATCCAATTTCGCGGTAAGTTGGGGGTGTTAAGGGGTACATCGCCCTCCGAGGCAATTTTTTTAGAGTAGCTTTGTATTTTACTTCTAATAAGTTTTTTATCTTAATTTTAACAATGCACCTAAGACCTTGTATCGTACGCTACAATACGATATAGGGTTGTATCGTACAGTACAACATGATACCGGTTTCTATCGCGATACGAGTGTGTATCGTATTGCAAATCTCAAAAGGATAGGTATCATGTCTTATGATACTTACATTACTGGGTTGAATGACTCTCTCTCTCTCTCACACACACAAGCACGAGCACAACGTACACATAGTCATCACCGTCTTTTTTTTTGCATCATGTCTTGCCATAATCCTATTCATCATCATCGTGATCATCCATCAGCATGATCATTATCTTTTTTCTGTCATCACCATCACCATCTTCATCATTCTATCTTTTTATTTTCATCATCATCATTTTTGCCACAATTGCCACCTATAACATAATTATCTCATAATCATTATGTTCACCATCATCTTATGGCCGACCACAACCCTCTCTGTACCAGTCTGAAAATAATTTGACATTTCGAAAATGCATTTTGCACAATGTCCAACATATTTAGGAATCACAATAACTTTGGAGATTTTTCCTCGAGTCAGAGAACATAAATAAATAACTAGAACATTTGAGATGTTGATTACGTGAGGAATTCTCTATAAGAACAATTGTGATATGCTCCTTATAAAGGTTACACTGTGTTAATACAATTCATGAGCATTAACAATTTCCAATTTTTTTGTCTTGATCATTGAACACTTACAAATGTCATTCTACTTGTTTTTCTTAAAAGGTTAACCAATAAAATTTACAAAGCTCACCAGCTTGGTAAGAAACTCACGTGTCATACAACTAGATTTTCTAATAGAAACGTGAGGTTGGTTCTTTATGTGAATTTAGTGGAAGCCTTTCTGTTTGTTCTGTATCATTATCAGTCACCCACCAGTTTCAGAGCCACCCCCTGTTTGATAGTTGATTGATGAGAAAAAATCAATATAAACCCAAAAAATGTGATAGTTTTATAATTTTTTCTACTTTGAGAATATTGCAATTTAATCATGATTTTATTGCATGATTAATGTGATATGAATATTTTTATATATTTAGTTATTTTTAAAATTTATTCTATTTTACTGATTTTTAAAACTTAAATATACAGATATTTCCCTAGATTTTATTGACAAAAATAAGTTTTTAAAAATATGGCAAGACTGTCCTTGCTGAAAAAATCAGGAAACCATGACTTGCAACTATGTTTTAATTCCGACTGGAGGGCATGTGTGGGATTATATGCATGTCTTTGTCTGACATTCTTCCACTTGCTGGTTCTGTAGGTCTGTAAAGTTCGTATTGATCCTGGGCATCATCCCGACAAGCAGTGGGGATTATATGACATTGAAATTTGTTGTGTTTATGGTGTGCGTGATCAACCAGGACGTTCCAGACTGCGTATATTCATCCATGTTTTCATGGTGCGAGGGATTAAGTCGTGGTTGTAGTGGGTTTATCTACAGTCTTGCTATGTCGGAATCTCTCCCTTCACAGGCAGAAACTCAAACCTGACAAGTCCACGGCATATGAAGACACCATTGGTCTGTGTTTTATGGAACTTCATAAAAGATCTCATCAATACGTCCACTTAAGAGTTCTATGTAGTGCTCCACAGAAGATTGTGGGAGCAGCTCACTGTTGCCTGTGGGAGTTGAAGCCTGGGTTAACTTCCTCACTTTATCTGTCCCAAGCAAAACGAAGTCTTTGCCATGACAGCGGTTAGGATCATTCCTACTTATAAGGTGTGTTTAATCTGATTGCTGTGTGCGTGTCTTAAGACCAGTTGTAAGCTGCTGATTTCGTACTGAACATGGATGTTGCGTAATGAGGATTGGTTATGGATGTGGGGTCTCTGATTGAGAAGCTTAAAGCTAGATTCGTGTGCATATTACGGAGGAAATTGGGTATTTATATACAATTTGCACCACGGATAATCTCAGAGTATTCAAAACATTTCTAAGCTGAATAAGATGTGCAAATTTGTCGGTGCAGTATAATTGGATGTACACAAGCGATGTTGTCAGTATGGTTGCAAATCAGCCAATTTCATATCGTATCGTTAGAATATACATACTAGACTGACCTGATTACGTTTATTTCAAATATATCTTAAAAATGATACCTGTCATTTTGTGGTTAAAAGTTGGTCGGTTCAGCGTTGAATCCGAATGGCCTGATTCTCTCAATCGATTCAGGGTCCAAGAGATTCTTACGACATTTTTTTTAAAGGATAGGTGGGGTTTGTCTGGCCCTCACCTGTTGCACAACATACCTTTGGGGTTTGAACTTCCCACATCCCAACACGTGGTGACGTACACTAACAGCTCCTACCAAACAAGCCTTTTTCTCGTTGATAGATTCTTACTACATTGCTCTAAAATAACCTTAAGACGAGCATGGCTTTCCCAGAGCTGGGGCACTTCAAGGGGCAGTGATTCCTGAAAACGCATACCAACTGGAACAAAATGGCTGGTCCTGGCTTTTGCATGAGCTCGCAAGGTATCTCTCAAGAGTCCAGATCGACTGGATAAAGCGGATGTAAGCGGGTAGGCTTGCTAGAAATCGAGAAGGTACATTTGAAGCAAAGCCACGACCGAAATCAAGCATATGCATATTTTGATGGTACTGCCAACTCTGATTCGAGAGTTGTGCAGTCAAACGTCCCATAACAGCTCTGTGTGTGGGTCTCTGATTGAGAAGCTTAAGTAGGTACCATGATATATCACGATGAAGTTTTGAACAAAACCTGCATCTGAAATATAGGAAACTAGATTCCCTTTAGTGGGAAGCCCATTTCCTCTTTGTTTCACAAATCAATTCCGCTTCATAACCATACTAACTATGGTATAATCTATGTTTCCCTTAAACATACATAAGATATATATAGCCGATATGCAATATAGGTGGCAAACCATAAGTTGCCCATATAGTAACAACCATCAACAAGTCTCAGAAGCGCCCATACTCGGCAAAGGGTTTAATACCAAAAACCCATTTTCGCATAAACCCTGAAGCAGCTAATCTTCCCGGATTACAGAGGATATCCGAGGGATAATTTAAAAGATACATATCTTAGAGGCTTAAGCGAAGCAACAGGCCCCAGTCCGCCCTTAACCAGTGTTCTGCATTCCAGCAGCTATTCCCTTCATAGTCAATATGAGAGTATCCTCCAGGCCTGGTGCATACTCACTCGTCGGGTTCAGCTTAACCAGCTCTGCTGCTGGCTTACTCGAGTCCATGATCTCAGTTGATATGTAGGGCCTCACCTTCACATCACGGATCCGTTTCAGTGTGCATGCTTGACACACATTGAGTGTTGTGATGTATGAATCTCGCAACTTCAGCCTCTGTTTCAAGTAGGGATCTCCTTCAAGAAGATCCTTGTGCCCAGCAACCTGCTCAAATGTGACAGTGTTCAAGTCATCAGAAGCAAAAAGGTTTCAGATTTCTGAATGAAAGGTAAACAAGCTTTACCCTTGATATACAATTTCAGCACGCCCAACACATGGTTTAAGATGAATTAGGCAAACAATCCAACCAACCCAATTGAAACTACAAAAAAGGAAAATGCAACTGATCCTTACCTGAAGAAGTAGGTGCTTGGTTTCTTCATAGTTGGCTCGCAGGCGCTCCCCAAATGGCCAAAGTTCTTCAGACACTAGCAGCTTGTCATACAGAGCAGCTATGCCAGGATCTCCCTTAGCGAACACCATTTCAACCAAATCAAGGGTGACCCTGAAAAACGGCCATTCATTGTACATGGCTTGTAGCATACTAAGATTGCGGATATCCTTGTCAAGGACGTGCTTGAATGCTGCTCTGAAACCTAACCAAACGGGGAGATGGAACCTGGTTTGTGTCCATGCGAAGATCCATGGGATCGCACGGAGTGATTCTATTCCCCCACTTGGTTTCCTCTTAGATGGCCGACTTCCAATATTCATTCGGCCATATTCCAGCTCTGGTGTTGCCTGTTGAAAGAAAAACATATAATGAACTTTTGGCAAAAACTGAAAACAGATAATAGTTTTGCATCTAAACATATAAATTAAGGTAATCTGCAAGGAATGATCAGTGTAAAAAGCCAAATTTTTGTAGAATATTAAATAGCAAGTGGGATAAAACTTAAAAAGTCACAGCAGAAAACTGCTAACACCCATGCAAGCATTTATACCAATTACCAAGTGGACATCAGCAAGCCAATTTTAACCAGCAGCATCATGAGGAGCAAAATACCTGTTGAGAACAAGTACTTCGTAATAAAGACTAGGGAAAAAATACTCACAAGACGGAAATATTCTACAAAGCGTGGTTCCTGGAATACAATGGATCGATACTCCTTGGTGGCTACTACAGCCATTTCATCCATTAATGCACGCCACTCTGGCTTAGCTGAGACCAGAGGATGCATCCCATGCTCAAGGGTAGCAGCAGTGAAACGCTGAAGAGTTCGGAAACATAAATGTTCCTCTCCAAATGACTGCTCTATAACTTCTCCTTGAACAGTGACACGAAGAGATCCATGAATAGTATCAGGCGGCTGAGACAATATGGCAAGATGGGTAGGCCCACCACCTCTTCCGACTGTTCCTCCTCTACCGTGGAACATTGTCAACTTCACACCGTATTGCTTGGCAACCTTTACAAGCTCCTCCTGACTTTTGTACAACTGCCAAGCAGCTGACAGCCTTCCAGCATCCTTTCCAGAATCCGAGTATCCAATCATAACCTCTTGTTTTCCATCAATCCTATTCCTGTACCAATCAATTGAAAAAAGCCGAGCTAGAGCAGCAGGTGCAGCTTCAAGATCAGCCAGCTTCTCAAACAATGGGACCACTCTCAAAGGCGTTTTTACACGGCACTCACGTTGCAAGAGTTCAACAGCAAGAACATCTGACGGAGCTGTGGCCATTGAGATGATGTAAGCTCCAAAATTGTCAGAGGGTAGTTCCGCAATTACATGAAATGTATCCAGCACATCAGCAATTTCTTCAGTTTTGGGAAGGTCAGGACCAAACAATGGTCGCTTTCCACGGAGCTCTGACAGCAGCCATTCTTGACGCCGTTCCTCCGACCAATCACGGTATGAACCAATTCCCAAGTGCTTAGTAATTGCATCAATGACATCAGTGTGCCTATCTGATTCTTGTCGGATATCTAGCCTTACAAGCGACAGACCAAATATTGACACTTGGCGCAAGAAATCCAGAAGGCTTCCATCAGCAATTGGTCGGTCACCACAAGAGCACAGTGATCTATAACATAGTTCAAGAGGTTCGAGAAACTATAGTAAAAAGAAGGGCAAGAAAAAGAAAAAAAATCTGATCAGTAATTAAATTAACAGTAGGAAAGGATGCTGAAGCACAATCAATTTCAACTCTTTAGTTCCTTAATTTCATATAGTATGATAGATAGAATAAAGAACTACTATCAGAAAGAAGATCGAGGGAGATTAGGAAACAGACCTGCTCAACACTTGTATAAGTTGCTTCCTCAGGAATATCAGAAATTCCATGGGCTAGCAAGTGGCGAGAACGCTCACGGGTACCATACAGCTTATCTCTAACATCTCCAAGTATTACACGATACGGCTCATTTGGAGGAACTTGTTTCCAAAATTCTGAATGCAAAAATATATAGACAATTAATAACTAGAAAATCCAGCAGCATCACAAAAGCCTCTTGTACTCTAAACAATAATATCGCTTGTTATGAAAATGACAACAAAGATGTCCTCTTATCAAGGAAAGCACAGGTCTTAAAACATCTTGATTAACTCCTATATAAAGGGTTTTCACTTTTCAGTTTGTTTCACGTTCAAGGACAAGCAAGAGAATTTTGTTTCTAAAAGAAATTTTAAACACAATGAGGTGCGGATGAAGTAAACATAAAGTTTTTGATCAAGCAAGTCAATCTTGACACAAGTTGGATTGGATACTACATTAATCACCACTTTCTGATGCAGGGCCTCAATTTTCTCAGGTCAATATTCACATCTTAGCAAAAGCACAAGTACCACAATTTGCTTCGACCTGC
The DNA here is from genome assembly GCF_984573655.1 of Nuphar pumila. Lineage (NCBI taxonomy): Eukaryota > Viridiplantae > Streptophyta > Magnoliopsida > Nymphaeales > Nymphaeaceae > Nuphar > Nuphar pumila. Next base: position 6,474,331 of record NC_143263.1, on the reverse strand, counting down.
ATACCTATATAATGTTTTGCATCTTTTCGCGAGGAGCTATGTAGTTCATTTGCTCGAATACGAAGCTCATCACTGCAGCGCCACATAGATAACTGCAAAGAGATCAAATAATTTAGGGAATCACAAGTTCACCAGTTCAATCAATTGATAGGAAATGTTCAAACGTGCATGCTCATATGCATATGTCCATGACACGACTTCTGTTTCTTGGTTGACTATCAATCAAGTACCCTGCACACACATTGTTTTTCTCTTTTCTTATATTTGTAAAGCAAAACATCATAACTCTTGACTCTCTGGATCATCTCTTCAGTGCAGCCACTTAAGCACCAACCAAGCCAAGCCTAAATAGTGAACTTCAAAACCAGCATCTAACTTTTTACATGTGTAAGCGTGCATGCATGCATGACGGTATAGAAGCATAAATAAATCATTAGTACCTCAAACATCAGGTCTTCTATTTGAGAGTAGTATAAATTCGCAGCCATCATTCTAGCCAGCAAGCATACATCCCTTGTCACCTCAGGAGTCACTCTAGGATTTCCTGCAACAGGATGTACAGATGTTATTGAGGAAGTAAACAAAAAGGGACCATCCATATAGTTAAAGAAATACTTTTGGTTCCGCTACTGTGCAATGTTTTGTTTCCTATGACATGATTTATAAGTCTCCTTATAGCTTCTTCTCAGGGATGATAACAAAGGGACCAGAAGGGTGTCATCATCCTGAAAAACAAACCCCGTAATGTCCTAAAAATGAGTACACTTTCTGCAGAGTCTATCCATCAAAAGAGAGCGCAATAAATAAATAAATTATATATATATATATATATATATATATATATATATATATATATATAGAGAGAGAGAGAGAGAGAGAGAGAGAGAGAGAGAGAGAGAGAGAGAGAGAGAGAGCATGGATGAGCACCAAAATGCAACCATAGAGGCGTATTTTCAAAATCATATGCATCTGGAAACATATCAAGATGGAAGAAAGATGCAGGTGGCCAGGAAAAGGGGAAATAATATCCCAGTAGCAATATCTTACCATCACGATCACCACCCATCCAAGAAGAAAATTGGATAAGAGGAGCATTATAAGGCACACGCTCATCTATCCCTATGTTCTTTAAAGCTGTATCAACCCGACGTAAGAACTTAGGAACACCCTTCCAAATTGTTTCATGAAAATAACTCATCCCAGCTCGCATCTCATCTTGAGGTGTTGGTTGAGTTCGCCGGATTTCATCAGTTCGAAATGCAGCTTGAATCTGTCAAATATTTAAGGAACCAAAATAAAAAGATTAATTACTGATGTCAGCAAGAAAGAATTATGTCAAAGCAAGCACTAGGCTATCATGATTCATGGTAACATTTCTTTCACTGTTCAGTACAATTGCACAATCATAAGATGGATGTGAGCTACAATTTTGACACTGTTCAGTTACAAAATTTCAATACCTTCAAAGGGCCTTAGATTGTTCAAAATGAAAGATCACTCTGAATGACTGTTAGGCTAAGAAGAGATGTTAAATGCAAAAATCCCTTTTTTTCTACCCAATAGGCATTGCCTAGGCAAGGGTGTAAAAGCAAGGACTATAGCAATTAAACAAAATAGAAAACCAAAAGATGGATGTTTTTGGTTTTACTGATAAAGAAAAGGAATAAGCTTCCGATGCAGTTGATCCTTGAGTCCTGTTGATTCAGAGCAATATGCACTCCCAAGTACATATTGATAGGGCATATTAGGTCAAGTTGAATAATGACATAGAGATAATAAGCACACTCTAGAAAATGATATCAAAATAACTGGTTTCAGACCAACATGTGTTCAGTTATGTGAGACAGGGATGGAAGAACAAGTTATAGAAGATCCTGTCTTTAAGTTTCAAGAATCTATGGAGATTCATAAAATTGTATCTAGAAGGCAAAAGGTGAAAAATTCCAGGGCAAATTGACTTAAATCGATGACTAGTTTTCATGCTCAGGAAAGATTAGACAGCAGTCCACATGTGACACTAATGATAGATGTTCAGTTAGCATTTTTTATTCGAAAAGAAAAGAAAGAAAGCAAGATACACCTTTAACCATTAAAACCTTCCAAATCAGAAACAAATGATACATTTTCCATTTATAACTAATATTTACAACTCCTACACATGGCTTTTCATAATCATAAGTTGGCTTAAATTATAATATCTCGATGCAACCATTATATTGACTGGCACATGCAATTCATGGAAGGAAAATTGTGCAGCCAGTGCTTGACTGATTATAATGAAGATGATATGAACAATAGTAAGCTCCAACAAATCGGTCAGGGTCAAATATTCTTAGTGGTTAAATCTCAGACAAGAATTCACACCTTTGCAGATTGATGGATAATGAACAATCTTTTAAAAGTGAATCCCATTAAATGTGAATAAAGTTTCATCATGAATACCAATATATGCATGCAAAAAGTGCTGTAGTCGCAATACTGCTAATTATGGCCAATATGTGCCATAAACCAAAACTAGCAAGGTCCCACACAAGCACAATAAATCATAGAATTTCTGAATGATTTATGAATACGCAAAACAAAAGCTACCTCTCTCTGCAGAGCTTCATCAAGTTCCTGCTTGTCATCAGGAGTAATGTCCTTGGCATACAATTGGGTCAGACAATTACGAATCCTGCATAAGAGAGAATTTTGAGAAACAAGTTCTTCAGTTTATTTTTGTTCAAAGTCAACAAAATGAAAATCAACTTTCCGATAACCATGTTCTCTGCTTGCTGTCTATTGTTTAACTTGGAACCCAATGAGAAGCAGGGAACATTTCATATAAATGCCACACCATATCAGGTAAACAATAAAAAACTGATGGTAAGCAAAGTGCAAGAAGCCAACTACTAATTCATGTAGGGAGAGGAAGAAGGCTGCACATGGCTGCAATACCTTCTGTCTTCTGATAAACACACTCAGACCTCATTCGGTTTCAGGATTTTCGACAGATTGACTTGGTCTTTGTCCTACACAGTCAAGATAAGCTAGGAGCCTGGGATTTGGGGAATGTGACTTGAGCCAACAAAGGAATAAGTTTACTTTGACCTGAATGAATCATGTCCATATTTGGATCCAGGAAGCAGTCAAGAGTACACATGGACTCATGACCAAGTAGTCAGACAAGACCATAAAAGGCTCCTATGTTTCAACGATCAGTGATTTAACTCATTTCTTTAGTTGCTATTATTGAGCCCGAACCATCAGGCCCATTTTGTGTAACTGTAACAGTGTAACCCATGAATGCTCCAGATTCAAAACCAACTTTCTTGGCTTTTAACCATGCCCACGAGTCTCTGGAAACAATTTCACGGTCTAAATAAACCAAGTCTATTGGAATTATTAACAAGCAAAATAAAACATGTTCATGATCTAAATAAACTAAGTCTATTGGAATTATTAACATGCAAACTAGGCATAGGAACAACAAATCTGATTGAACAATGACTACACTTTCAACATCAAAGAGAACTTGCATGATTTTGATGTACCTTCCATGCTTTTGAAGCAATGACCGTCGAACTGACTGAGTTGGATGTGCAGTGAAGACCAAATCAACAGTTTGATTCTTCAGTGCATCAAAAACTTCTTCAGGAGACTTTTTCAACTGCACCACCAGTCTCTTGATAGTTTCTTCAATGTCTGATTCAGTTGCAGCTGAATTCTCATCAACAAAATCACCCTTTTTAAGCTTGATCCGCCTTCTGTACGCAATCTGAACCTCTTCAGCCAGGTTGGCCAAGTTAAGCATGTGAGAAAAAGACTTAGTAACAACAATAGAATCCCCTGGATCCAAACTCGTTAGCATATTTCCAAGCTCCTCAAGCTTGTGGGGCTCATGCTTCCCCTCATATTCTGCCGAAAGCTCATAGCATTCTTGAACCTAAAAACACGAATTTCAGTTTCAAACCAAATCTATCATACCAACATCCCAACAAGACCAATGAAATCCAACATCTAACCAACGCATATTTAACAAAGAAATGATCAGCCTAGAGAAGCAGGAAACAGTTGGGTATTTCTATGAGTGTGAATCATATGAATAAATTCCAAGAAGGGTTCTTCAATAAAAAAGCATAAATAGATCAATAAATTGATGCATAACGTAAATAGATTGATATGTCCATATGGTCAAGGAGAATCTAAACATCCAAAAAGACCACCATGCCTCAAGTATGTCACAAAAATCCTTCCTGCGTCAAATCTGTGCTACTAGAGAAACTTCACATGTCAACCTCAAAATAGAATAAAAAATTTCCAAGTGGGGCATAAATGAACCGAAACTGTTTTTTTCAAATCAATCAATATCAAAAGATTTCAATCTCATACAACAATAAAAACAAAGAAGCACATCAACCCGCTGAAACCAACAACACAAGAAGATTATCATCCCAACTTTTAAGTATCAACCTCAAACGCACAGGGGCACAAGCAATCTGCAAAACAAGAACGAATTAAATAACAAGTTGGGCAATCTCGATTCGATACCGTCTCTCGGATATCGTCGCCGTGCAATGCTTGAAGAATGTCAAGGAAGCGATCCAGAAGAAGGGCGTCGTATTCCACCAGTTTATCGTCTTCAGAGACCTTCCCTGGCACCAAAAGCCTCAATTGCGCATCAATCGACGCATGCTTCTCCAATTTCGACATGGTTTCTCGGCGAAATCCAGAAGACAACCACAATTCCGAATCCGCAGAAGAGGATCGTCAAATGGAAGGAAGAGAGATAAAGGAAAAGGCTAAGCCTGCATGAAGTTGATGGGTATCAGAAAAACCCACTAAAGATCGCGACCTTTCGCCAAAAGATCGATGCCCAACAAAAAAACCGGGAAAAAGATCAAAACACCATCTTTTCTCGCGAATTGAAGCAGAAATAGACGTAGCCACAAACCAAAAGGATTCAAAACCATGAGGTTCGGTAATGAGAAGACAGGACTCATCGTGAACCACGCACTCATTAAGGCTATATATTACCTCAATAGTTACGCCTCAACTAAGATGAAGAAAGAAGAACAAAAGCAGGGGATGCGTCTCTCACCTCTACCTATATTATGATGAAGATTTTCACGAACATTGAAGAGAAAAAGATCGGTGGGTGCGAAATTTGCTTTCTTACAGAGGTAGTGTCTACTCGATCTAGGGTTGCCTATATATAAAGGTTTCCGAGCGCGTCGTTCTCTGGTTGATTTTTTCTTTTTTGAATGATAAAATTTAGAAAAGCGTCTTCTAATTTCAAATATTCACCAATTATGAGAGCAGACTATTTTCACTTAAAAATATTAATAGAGCAACTAATGGAGAATAAAGGGCAACTTTTCCTTTATCCAAAAGTTTTCAGCATATATACTGCAAATATGCCTATGTACTTTTTATGAGTTTTTTTGACACGAAATAATAACAATATTATTATTATTATTATTGCTGTTGTTATTAGTCAAATAATAATAATAATAATAATAAACAATTAGTAGTTACAGAATGATGGCTAGCTGAAGTTGAATTCACCTTCACAGGATAACCATATTCTTTTATGTCTATGAGATCCAACTTTGGAGTCATTAGGCGACTGAGTGAAGTGATGGCAACGTATTATAATGAATTTGGAAAATAAGATATAGTATGTGCTGGTAGTTATAATAATATTAAATTATAATTATATAAAGGATGCTGGTTTGAAATATAATTGGAGAGCATCCAGAATTCGTGTAGATATGAACGCTTTCTGAGAGGATACTAACAACATATTGTCAAAATAATACAATTTTCAAATTTCCAGGCCCGAATGTTTATGTCGTTGGATGCATTCCTTATCGGGTGAATTCTCGGTGACATCTTTTTATCTGTCTCACTGCGAGCCGGGTGTTGATTCTTTGCCTTCTAAAGTAAAAAAAGACTTTATCCTAAAAATATTTGGATTGAAAAACAAGAATTAATATCAGATGAGAGATTTGTGGGGGTCTGCTCTTCAAGTTGCATACATTTCCTCAGCCGGCAAGAAGAGATCAACTACACTAGAAGCTCAAAATCTTCAATATTGAGTTTTAGCTTGCAGGTGAAAACACCTCGTACACGGGTCCTAAAAGAATATGATCTTGATGGTGTGAGACAACATAAAAGCTAAAAAATATGAAAATACGATAAAATATGATATTTGTTAAAAAATTATATTTATAATAAATAAATAAAATAAATATAACAAAAAAAGTATAGAAAAACTAAATCTCACTCCGGGCTTAGGTAATCATTTCCTATGATGATAAGTGTGTAGGGACTCCGACAATACTTCAGTTAGGCACAAGCTCTAAAGTGTTGGGCTATAGAAAGCTAGGTTGAATGGTAAGTACAACAAAATTTCTTTACTTTAAGTACTAGATGCTGAACTTAGGAGAGGGGGTCCCTAATTATAGATTTTGAGACATTATGAATCTTATTTATAGATTCAAGATCTAAAGATCTAGATTCAATTTCTAATGATATAACACAACCTCATTAATCGAAGGTTTGAAGGTATCTTTCTGATTAATTTTTGCTACTCGGTTTAATCATATTAATAAACAACCTGGAACTGACCAAATTCAATTAATCTAAGGTGAGGGCAATCTATAAGAGATTAGAAAATTTTATCTCTAAGAGAAGGAAAAAAACTTCTACATGGCTTCTAGGGTTTTCTAAGATAATAAGAATTTAAGAGTATTGATGGGGTTTCCAAAAGTTTCTTAGGGATTAAATATAAGAATTTTGGATCTCCATGTTTTAAGCCAGGTCATACTTCATATCTATTATAACATATTAAATTGTTTTGACAATAACGTTCTATCCGAATGTCAAATTGAGACACAATTTAGTGCGTTGTAAAACTAACATTCTCTAATTTAATTCATCTTTTAAGTAAAAAACCAAATTAGGTCACTTTGAGAGTAAAACATTCACTCAAAGTGGGCATATCTTAAAAACAAGATTTTTACTGAATAAGGCACCTTGTTTTAGTCATAACTTTTGACTCCGATATTAAATTGAGTTGATTTTTTTCTTTTTTGAAAGTTAAAGGCTAGAAATGAAGTTGAAGTTAGAATAACTTTAAAATAAGTCAAAAATACTGAATTTTGGTATGTGACTCTTGACATGAAATGACTCACAAAATTGGGATGTCTACATATGCCTCTTTTTGTTTTTTAGTATGAAGCTTGGTCAATAACAAGGAAAATAGATAAACTGGTTTTGAAAAGACAAAAAATTAACTTTAACACTAGACTTTTTTGAAAAAAGTTTTGTGAAAGACAATGACATTGATGACAAGTTATGTGCTCCTTAACTAAAGGCATGTATGTAGCTCAAGATAAGGGTCTCTCTATGATGCTTATTTATATAGACAGAGGAGTCTTACCAAATAAAGTTAGATCGAAGACTAAGCTAGTATATTTTCTCACACGAGGGTTTTCACTTGAACTTGATGAGATAAGCATAAAGTTTTTGTTGAGTGGGATCAGGCAAAAGATGAAACGTGGGATCAGGCAAAAGATGAAACAAGTACCTTGTTTTGTAAGATTGTACAAAGGATGACTGATAAGTTTTTTTTTTCAAAACATAGACTTCAGACATCAGGATAAGACACACTTTTGAATATGATAGAGACACATTTGGTTGAGACATACTTGGAGATAAAGATGAGTATGCGCTCGTCAAATGAAAATCCGATTGCTTCTTCAATATATGAACCTAATGCAATCTATCTACAAGATGATCCTAAGATATGATTGAGTAAGCTTTTCCTAATGAAATAATTGGGTTCTTAAGAATTATGTGAGTTGCAAGAAAACTTGTTAGTAACATTTAAAAAAATACATATGACATAACATGCTAATACATGATGAAATACACTGATTTGATCCATTTTGATCAAAGTGATTATGAAATAAGTTTTTCAGATAAATTTTATGACTCATAAAAGATAAACTTTTTGAGAAAATAATGCAGAAGATACATGAGATTAGCTAGTTTGAAGTCATCTCTGATAAAAAAATGAATGTTGATCTTCACTCTCTTGCTTAATGATCAATCGTTCAAGGTGAGAGGTTTTCGCCGACGATCAACCATCAGTTTCAAGATAAAGTAGAAACCTTGTTTCACACGAGGGTCTCTTCGATGACTAAATGAATAATTGTTCAAGGTGGGAGGTCTTGCCGACGACCAACCATCGATGTCAAGACAAAACAAGCAAGACAAAATGCAATAAGACAAAGACATATTTTTAAAATTTGGCTCAAAATGTCTCTTTTTGCAAAAGCTATAACGATGATCCGTGCATTGCAAAAAAACCCAACTTGAATAAAATAACAAAATATTATAATTTTTTTTGTAAAAATAAATCTTGTTGTAGGATCAACTTGTAGACCTTTATGGGGTCAAATAAGACAACCTGAATGATTGAATGCAATATAAAATGTTATTGTTGAGACACTCAAATCTTGATGCTAAAAATTTTTATAACAAACAAATGACATGACAAAGATGACATTTATAATTAACAAGGGTGCATGCCATAATGTTGAGTGCCACAATGGGACTCATGAAATGCAATGTAAATAATGACCCAAGTCTAAAAATAATGTTTATTTTTTTTTTTCAAAAGAAAAAGGAGCTGCCCCTTGCTATTTTTTTTGAAAGTAAATGCTGAGAATCAAAATTTTTATCACATGACTAGATGTTTGCCTTAAAAAGTATCACAAAAATGAGAAGATTGAGTGTAAAATGAGTGTGTGCAACTTGCATTACTCAACTATAATTTGATTCTTTGTCAATGCTTGTTTGACTTCACTTTTCAAATTTTACCCCTAATTGAAGTTATCATAAAATAGACAAACTCACTCTTTTTCACTAGAATAAATACTTTCTTTTGCCCTCAAATTTTAAAACGACTAGTCATATAAGCGCATGCTTTAAGCTGCCAATGTAATCTTATAAAGATTGGGTCTCTAGAAACTTCTAAACGAGCAAGACTCCTTGACCATGCTGGGCTGAAAATGAGAGTTTCAAGTGTATAATTGTCTGAGACTTTTCATTTTGATGCACTTTAATCTCTTCACTCCAAAGGTTTGCATCAAACTTATTCATGTTAAATATTTTTAAGTGACGAGTAATTTTTCAAAGATTTTGAAAGAATAGTAGGACATAGGTTATTGGAGTTGGAATAGTAAGGATAAACAATAATAATAATGGTAAGAGATGAAATGGTAATTTTTTAAAGGTAAATAGATTTTTTTTGAACTTTGGATATCACAATGCTCAAAATGAGTAACAAAGAAGGATGGACATACATTCTTAAACATAAGTCTCAAAGAAAAGCAAGTGGGTAAGGGATTCTCAGCATCTCTTGCATGAGATCTTTAATTACAGAGAAAACATTTCAACTTTTGGAGGTACACCTTTTTTTTCTTTCAATAATGCCTTTTCCCCTTCAATAATACATTTTTTAGCTTGTTTTTTGTAAAAACTTTTTTTTATACTCCTCTTTATAAGGTGAAAATGCATGCCCCAAGATAAGTTTTGAATGAGTAGGTTTTGCTTTGTACGTTGATATAACCAACTTAGTCCTTTTCAGGGATGTTGAAAACAAGATATAGAGTATAAGGTACTAAAGAATAAGACAAATAAGTTCACCTGACTAACCAAAGGAAGGGATGAGAAGCAAAGTCAAAGCAGAAAACAATTTTGATGTCTTTCAACTTTAAGAGTTTTTCTTTTAAGTGGGTCATCGTGGTCTTAAACCATAAAACATAATACTCAACAAGTTCGTGTATGATTCATCATTTGTTATTTTTAGGCTTAACAAAGAGATTTACCCTTCTATTTTATTGCATGAACTCTAGTTTTAAGTTTTCTTTTTACAATAATAATAAAGAAACTGACTACTCTTAATGATATAAGGAGTGAGATGAAGTGCATGTAGACTTCTCATAAATGTAATGACTTCTTGACAAAATCTATTCAAATAACAAAACCTTTTTTAGAAAAATGATACTTTTAAAATTTTTATTTATTATTTTTATAATTTTTAAGTAACTATTTATAATGGATGATCAAAACAAATCACTCATATTTTCAAAAGATATGAGAATAATGAATACATGACTTTGGACTATAAGAGGTTGAAAGTAAACTTGATTCAGGTGGTGCAATTTTACCTCTACTGATTCTGTGACCCAATACGGAGAACAAAGCATACTTTGAATTTACCTTAGTAGTAGACTGTAGATATTATGAGGATAGGTCCATGGCATCTTTCTCTTGAGGTATAATGTGACCCATATTTTGATTATGTCTTTTTTTCTTCCAATATCGATCTTTCAAGGGATTGAGAATTAAACTTTTGTTGTCTAGATGTGGCTTTGTAAAATGGTAGATGATGTTGATCTTTTGCATTATTAAAAACTTTTACCGACCTTTTGGCTCTCTTGACCTAATATAAATTTACTTTGTGTAATGCAAATTGTAGAGTACTCCTTTACCATATTGAACGAAAAAATAGAAACTCAGATTGAACTTGCAAGATATTAGTTCTTCCTTAAATGCTACCCATGGTCCAAGTTGAGATCACAAGATTGCAGATCACAAATAATATAAGCATGATGATGTTGTATCTTTCTTTGATAAATTTTGGGTTGTCCTAAGGAATCTCATCAATATAACTTTATTCTTCCTTAAAAAAGGCATAATTTTTTTTAACTTTTGAATTCTCGATGACATAATCTAGATAGTTCATTTGCGCATAATCAACTACATTTGCCAAATTAGACGAGTCAAAGTCTTTTATTACATCAAAAAATTCAAGATGTTTTTATTCAATGATAAATTTCACACACCTTTTCTTCCTCCATAATGGGAGCACTACTGGTTGATTTCATCATAATATGACCTTTACTTTCCACTCTTGGAGCTTTCACACGACATTCTTTTTCTTTTATAGTGACAATCTTAGTGGATGACTCAGGCATAATATATTTTTTTGGGACTTGTCCAGAGTAATTTTTTTTCTCACATTGGTGGACTTGAGTGCAGGCTGACTATGGTGTTTAAATGATTATGAGGTTTCTTTCTGATCAATAAAGTTAGTACAAACTCTAGAAATTATGATAAATTTTTTATACTGGTTCAACTTTGCTAATCATATGGACTCAATCATTCTGAATACAACTTGGTTCCTCCTAAGGTTTTTCATTTTTCAAGATCAGTTCACCTTTGTCAATGTGTTCTTGGATTATGTTCCTAAGAAGAATGCACTCTTTAGTATCATGACCAATACCCTTATGATATTTGCAAAATTTTGTTGGGTCCCTTATTTTTATCTGGGGAGAATCTGACACTTTTTTTTGTGCTTTTCGAGAAGTAGCCACAATAACTTGGCTCCTAGGTGATTCTTTCTTATTAGACATCATTTTCAAATTTAGTATTAACCAAAATTCTGTTATACATGCCTATTTTAAAGTTTTATTCCATCCATGTGACAACATTAATCAGATTGATAAAGATGTCACACCTCTGACTAGCTAGTAGAATCTTAAGTGCTGGTTGAAGTAGTCTAATACTATGGTGAGTTAATGAGATTGACGTATTGGATTCTTTATCCGATGGTATACAACTCTCCATCGGTTGATAAAGTCTTAGGCATCTTCATCATTCTTCTGCCTGAGATCATAGAGCTGACTGATTGTTGGCAATGCCTCGATTTTATATAGGAACCTTTGCTTTGTGTGCTTCTCTTTTTTAGGTATGAAATTTTCTAATATAATAGATGTCCAAGGTAGAGAACCAAGACAATGCATCTCCTTTTAAGCTTCTGAAAAACCATCAAATCATAGCCTAGTCATTTTTTATGCAGTCAAAGTAAGCATCCAAAAATAAGGCCACACGAGTCTTTGGGTTTCCTGTCCCATTGAGCTTCTCGAACTTTTGGGACATAGTACCCAAAGGCTCATTGTCTTGGCCCGGAATAAAATCCTAAATTTCATAAGAACTTCTTTCATCCTTGGAATACCTCATTTGTTTGTTCACATTACAAAGCTCCTTTTCATGATTTTTGACTCTCTTTTCATACTCAGTGAGTTGTAGATACAGAGTCTGGGTTGTTGGTAGCATGATTTCCAGATGATATACAAACTGATCTGGCTTAACTGGGATATTCTGACTTTTTTGTTTTTGCATTTGCTTGAAACTATGGAGCTTAGCTTTATTTCTATGAACTTCTATTGAATTTCACTCATTATTAGTCTCAAGGCATTGTTGTAACTTTTCAGTTCTTCGAATACAAACTTATTTAGGATATCTTGGACAATCCCATTTCCCTTGTCCAATACCTCACGAGTATATCAATCTTCATCCTTATCAGTCGTAGGATCACTCCCTTCCCCATCCAACTATTGGTCTTGGTTCTATAAACACACAAGAGTTCACATAAATCATACAACACATAAATCACATTTTGAAAAATAGATTTTTCCTAATTTTCTTTGTATGCTCCAAGAAAATGTGGGGCTACTTCACAAGGTTCTTGAGCTATATGCTCAAGCTATAGCTCCTAGTATGTGCAAGTGAGTACTCGACCTCCTTGAACCACCACTGATATACCCAATCTGATGACTTCTTACACTGATAGGGGGGATTCGAAGATCCAAAAATATAGAATGGGATAAGGGGTTTTGAAAATCCAAATAAGAAAACATAGGCTCTATAATCGAAATACTAAGAAAAGAATAAATAAAGAGAGAAGCACAAATAATGCAAACAATGTCCCACACAAGTTGAAAACCTAACTTGTTGGAGGTTGTGAATTTTTTGAAAAATCCTACGTGACACGAATTTTTCTAACAAGCGTTTCTAATTAATTTTTCTAATCTAAAATAAATAAGCAAACACCAACTTCTAACTAAGGTTTTTACTTATGAAAGCGGGAAATAAATACCCAAAAATATATAACTTTTTAATCAAAAGTTTTGGAAGGCCAAAAAATCACTTTCACGATAAGTGACTTTTAATAGGATATGATTCATGGGAATACAGATCGTTGGATTGAAAATAAGATCTGAAAAAACCTTTACCTAAGTTTTTTCTTGTGTCCAAACACAATAAAAGAGCACCAAATAACAATATCAAAATGATTAAAGGATCATGAGTGGTGGAATCATCGGATTCTGATACCTCAAAAACAAAGTCTGATCCAAAGTGAGGGAGTTACCTAGAGATTTCTGCAGTCCAAGATGTGTACTAGATTTTAACACTAGTTTTGGACCAAGAAAACAAAAAATTTCACAAAAGTTCCCAAAAGAACAAGAAGAGATGACTCAAAGACCTTTTCAAGGATACCTTACTTACAGTAAAATGAGATGCGGGTGCTACGATATAACCTTGACAATTTACCTAAAATAGGAGAAAAAGTCATTGAGACACTTATTCTAACTGATCTAGGCTATTTTCTAGAAACCATTATTGAAATTCAAGAAAAGTAGCAATAATAACTAGAAAATATCAGGAAGTCATCTTTTCAACGCCACTAAAATCACTCTGACCCGATGTGTGGTTAAAGAGATATGACTTTTGGAAGATAGACTGTCCAATGATTACAAATTGCATACGATGATTCGGCCTTGGTTTTGCAACCTAGAAATGATGAATCTAGAAGGTTTTTAGTTTTTACTCAAAATAGAAAAGTTTCATATATGGATCTGAGCTTTCCAATGACTATGAAAATGTCGTTTTCTGAAATCGAAGCACTGAGATGCAACTTGAAGAACAAAAGTAGGCCAACAAAAAACAGTCTAAAAATGGTTTGTTTCTTGATTTCCATGCATTTGAGGCCTTAGAGGCAGAATCCAAATCCGCGATGAAAATGGGAAATGTAGGGTCGATCATCTATTTTTTAATGTCTCCTGCAAGATGGTAATATGACTTACGAACATAGAGATATGGCCTTGACAACGGGGCAAGGTCAGACAAGAAAATGAAATAGAATTGCATTTTGGATTCAAGGGGATCCAATATATGAAATTATTAAAAAAAACAATAAAACTACCTCAGATTGCTAAGATCCCGAAGATGCTGATTTCGATGACTAAGCAGGTGGTTCCCACCAAGATTTTATAGATTACAAAATTTTGAAAACTAAAAAGAGGGTTTTATCCGAAAAAGATTGGGATTCAAAAACCAAATCAAAATATAAGATGAAAGAGTTGTGGGGTCTGCTCTTTAAGTTGCACACTTTTCCTACTCTGCTGAGTAGAGATTAGTCACACCAGGAGCTTGAAATCTATAATGCCGAGTTTTAGTTTGTGAATGACCATACCTTATTCTTGGGTCCTAAAAGAAGGTAATCTTGATGGTATAAGACATTATTAAAGCTAAAAAAACATGAAAACATGAAAACATGAAAAATGACAAATATAATATTCTTTAAAAAAATCTATATTTTTATAATAAATAAACAAAATAAATATAACAAAAAGTGTAAAAAAATTGAATCACACTTTGTGCTTAGGTAATCTTTTCTTCTGACAACGATGAGCACATAGAGACTCTGACAATATTCTGGCTCGACGAGAGCTCTAAAAGACTAAGTGAGATAGAGGATTTAGACCTATGGTAGGTTAGATGAGCTCAGCAGGGCTAAACTCACGTGAGCAAAGTCTAGGTGATGGGCTTTAAAAAACTAGGTTGGACGATAGGGGTAACATAGTTTCTTTACTTAAATGCTAGATGTTGAACTAAGGAGAGGGGGTAACTATTGATATATTTTAAGACAGGTTTGGATCCAAATCCTATAGATTTGAGATCTAAAAATCTAAATTTGACTTCTGATGACATGACACAACCCTATTGGTTAGAGGTTTGAAGTTGTCATGTGTGATTTTGTTTTTGAAATATATTTTGAATTATTAATTTTTGATAAAAGGTAAGTGCAAATCATACACCAAATTTCAATAACTGATTCACACATGAAAGTGGTGAAGTTTGGGTCGAATCTACAGGGAATGGAGTAAGACTAGGTATTCCACAAAATTCACACTTCTTTATTGCCTTAAAATAAAAAAATCCAAAAACAATCGAGCACCAAGCCTATTACAAGTGTTCGAGCAGAATTAAAAATTAATACAACCCGATTTAAAAATTGGCCTAAGGCTCTACTTAACTAAATGAAAAAAAAATATAAGCAAATGAAATTAGCAACTTGATGTCCTTGTCACGATGATGTGCACGAGATGGCTTCCTTCACCTGCAAAACACAAAACACAAAAAGGAAACTTGCTTGCTCAAGAGTTAGTACACCTAACTTAATCTAGACCGTGGGTTCTAAATGCAGAAATATGTGAAAGCTAAGACACAACAAATGCAAGCCTAAACAACCCTAAAAACCGACCTAAATGCAACCTAAGATGATAGACTACGACTATGTACACGGTCGAGTCAAACACATTGACTAGACCGCACTACCGACTAGACTTGGGCCTAGTTGGCTGAACCAATTTTTGCAATCAGTTCAAGTCTATTTTTTTTATAAAAACCAGAATGTAGTCTGTTGTAGCAGACATGTTCAGACCTTCAGAATGTTGCTGGGGCCCACTTTGAACCTCTACCAAAGTAAAAAGATAAATCTGCCCTTCTTGACACTAGCTGATTGGGTCGAGTAGACTAGACACCTAGATGAATGTAAAAACTAAACCTAGCCCAGTTGGATGTTTGACCAACTCAAACCAGTGTTAGTACTGACTCTAGACAACCTAAAAATAACGTGAAACATAAAAAATAAAATAAAACAACTAAAGTGGACCGAGGCCAACCGACACCCGAGCCCACACACTGAGCTTAGTCAGACTAGTGCTATCCTGCGACAGACCCAGAAAAACCGGTCTGTGTCACCGCCTGCTCTGAACATTGGTGATTTAAAATTTTTAACTGTAGGTTTCTGTGTTCACCAACGAACTACAACCCCAAACTAGGCTAAATTAAATAATAACATAAAATGACATCAACAGTGTCAGTCAGTTGGATTCCTGATAGAATCCGGTTGATCGATTTGTAACATCTAAAACTCCATGCTCTGATATCGAAAAAAATCTTGAAAAATCAAAGTATGAAGTGGACACACAAAACTTCAACACAAAAGAAAAAAATAAAAATAAATTAAATTTTTTAAAGGAAATACGTGTTGTACAAGATTGACCTAACAGATCTTGACTGTGCCAGGCGTCAGGGACGCCCCTCGACTTTCGGATTTTATAAATCAAGATCCCGTGGATGAAATCAAGCCAAAATTTAACACAGGCTTGTTGAAAGTGTCTTCTACAATATATTCAAAATTTAGATCGATCAAAGATCGATAACTACCTGAAATTGGCAGTTTCCTACCGGATAGGACTGATATAGATCCGTAAACCTGATTTTGTATTTAGGTGATTCTGATCTGATCTGGAATGCTTTTCTTCTAAAAAAAATCATAGAATGTCAAGGACAACCTTCTCTAATCAAAAAATGTTTTTTTAAAGATTGTTAAAGTTACAGAAGGCTGTCGACTTTTGTAGACAAAGAGAAGGGGATACAAGATGTTGATCCTACCTTAGTGGTAGTTTCTGAGTTGTAGCATTGGAGGGGGTAGGTTAGCCAACATCTTTGATTTTGCCTCAGACGTAGAAGATGATTGGAGAAGAGAATAAACAGAGTAAGAAATACAAGGCTTATCAGAGAGGCTGGTGCTCGACCTGGAGCAGAAGAAAAGGAGGGCAGCTACAACGAGAAAAATTGTAAAATACAAAGGAAGAATGAGGTTCTCTTCTTTCTCTGAGGCTTTTATTCAGAAGGGGCCGTTTTGGTGAATTTGGTCCACCACTTGCCTTTTCTAAAACATGTATGAAAGGTGAAGGAGGAGGAAGCAAGGAGGAATAAACAATAAATTGTGACTTTTATTTGCTTTCCTCTTTTTTTTTATATATATTTTCAAACCTTCTGAAAGTGAGGGGGTGATTTTGAGATTCATGCCCCCTCCTTTCTTCTTTCCTTTCTTGAGAATAAGATAAAGAGGGAAGGGGGGACTTTGAAAATCTTGCCCCCTCTCCTTCCTTCTTTGCATGACATTTCAATTTTTGGCAATTTCTGCTTGACACCTTAGCCAAATGCCACAAAAAGAGGAAATTCAAAAATTCAAATTTCCTAGAAGGTGTTGACTTTTAGATTTTATATCCAAACCATAATATACCTTGGATCCAATCCAGATGAATTTGGATCTTGGGTCATGGGTTGGACCAATTGGATCCGCTTCTGAGATCTAAATCCAAAATTATGCTCTAAAATTCAAAATTATATTTTGACTTCAATTCTCTATTGTGCAATTTTTAGTCCTAAGCATAGACAATTATGTCAAAAAGCTATACAAATTCTTGCATTTGAATGTGAAGATGTAGCCCTTATCGTGCTCCATCAAATGCCCCCATGCCTAGACCTTTGCTCATCCTTGAGCAATGCATTGTCTAGACTTCATGCTTATGTTTTGCAGAAAGATAAAAAATTTACATGCTAACTATCCTAACTCACTTTCGTAGAAATCACAATTGCATTTAGCATATGCAACAAGCCCTTTAAACCCCCAAGTTACCCTGATGGATGAGTAACGTCTCGTGAGGGTTTCCAGTGATGCTATCTCCCAACATCCCTGTCATGCATTTATGCTTCCTCAAAATATGTATGCAATATGACATGTATTTCTCTTAGATATTAATTTATGTATCATCGAAACATGTTAGATGTGACATTTAGTCTCCTATACAACATTCCTATACTCCTTTAGTTACGATCTACATGTATCATATAGTAATAAAAGCTATGATGCATTCAAATGCCTAAGTAATTCCAAATATGATCTCATGATTATGCACTTCCATATCAACTGATCACACCTTAAAATTTATTGCATGTGCTCTTTATGTTTTCTTTCATGCCTTGTGCAATGTCAGTGTTCCTTAGGTTATTTACAAGGTTCATGTAGCGAGCTTTGGGCTATTGGCTCCCAGATGAGGTGACCTTAGGGCACCAAGTGCTAAGCACCCCTCAGGCTTACTTACTCAAATCAAGTAGGCCACGGACACTAACTAGACATAAAGTTCTAGTTTCTCCACATTTTTATTTTTTGTGTGAACCATCACATCTTATAGGGTGTAACAACCCAACTACTTTCATCATTTGGATCACTAAAGCTTACTCACTAAGAACATATTCTTTTTTTTTCGATGGTGCTTTGTATATCTCATTTCGATGCCTTCTTTTTTTCCGATGGTACTCTGTATATCTCATTTTGGTGTCTTTTTGAGACATATTTATCCCTACTTTAACACTATCATGCATGTAGTCTCATACATATATACCTACATATAATATCTTGACTGAATTTATCCAAAAAGTGTCATATAAGGGATATACATCCTATCTAACATGTTTAGGCCCTTAATATAAATTAAATCTAATTTACATACATATTTCTTACCTATATATTTTTATTTAAGCAAGACATGCATAAACAAGCATATTTTAAAAAATGCACTCTCCCCCATGCCTAAATTTCACTCTCCTCAATGGTTTGCTATGGATGCCTAATAATATGTCATGCTATGAAATATGCAACCATTCATAAACTAAAGATAATAAAGTAGGAGAGATATCACCTAAATTTTGTCTTTCTATGTGCCCTACGTGCCTATATATTCATGAACATTTCAAACGTAGGTTAGTCCTATAAGGAAAGCATCATGACTCTATGTTACAACAAGTTTCTGAATCTCTCAGAAATCATATAGGTTACCTCTTAAAAAACACTAAGTTTTATGCCTTCAGCCAGACAGATCTGTATTCACCGTTCATCGTTCATGAGATCAATAGACTCAAGGTCATGCTCAGTCGGGAGATCAGAGATATACAACTTCAACTTTGGCCCGTTAACCTTAAAAATGCCCTCTGTTTTTGGGTCTTTTAGACTCATAGACCCATGAGAGAATACTTCATGCACAATGAAGGAACCACTCCATCTAGACCACCGTTTGCTAGGGAAGAGTTGCAAATGTGAAATAAACAACCAAACCTTCTGCCCATTTTCAAACGTTTCCCTCAAAATGTGTTTATCATGAAAAAGCTTTGGTTTGGGCCTTATAGGTTTGGGCACTATCATATGCATCATTTTGTAACTCTTCAAGCTCACTAAGTTGCAAATGTCATTCCTTGCCAGCTTGCGCTAAATCAAAATTTAAGCTTCTGATTGCCCAATAGGCCCTATGTTCCAATTCGATAGGCAAGTAACATGCATTCCAAAAAACCAAACAGTATGAGGACATGCCAACAGGGGTCCTAAATGTAGTTTTGTAGGCTCACAAGGCATCATCAAGGCGTTGAGACCAATCCTTGCGATCTAGCCTAACAATTTTTTCTAATATATGTTTTAGCTCTCTGTTGGATACTTCAACCTTTCCATTGGTTTGAGGGTGATAGGGGGTTGCAATTTTGTGCATTACGAAATATTTTTTCAAAAGAGAAGCTACCTGTACATTTTTGAAATGATTTCTCCCATTACTTATCAATGCTCGAGGAACACCAAATCAACTAAATATGTTATGCTTAATGAATTTAAGCACTATCTTATGGTCGTTTGTGCACATAAGCACTGACTCTACCCATTTGAAGACATAATCCACTGCCACTAAAATGTATATATAACCAAATGAAGGTGAAAAAGGACCCATGAAATCAATCTCCCAAACATCAAAGATTTCGATCACAAGAATGAGGATAAGGGGCATCATGTTTCGCTGAGACATGTATCCCGTTTGCTGGCATAAAATGTAATATTTATAAAATTCGTAGGCATCGCTATGCAATGTGGGACAGAAGAATCCAGACTGCAAGACTTTGGCTGCAGTATTTTTACTTGAAAAGTGGCATCCACATGCCAGCGTATGGCAAAACTTGAGGATGCTCTCTACTTCAACCTTTGGGACACACATTTTAACCATTTGGTCAGCATAATATCGAAACAATTCTGGATCTTCCCAAAAATAGTTCTTCACCTGTGCATGGAATCTGTTCCTTTCGGCCTTACTCCACTGCTCAAGGAGTTTTATGGTCACCAGATAGTTCACAATATTAGCAAACCATGGTAGACATCAGACTGTCATAATCAGCTCGTCCAAAAAAGACTCATTTATTTGACTCTGGTTGTTAGATGTCTCTACAACCAGTCTCAACAAATGATCAACTACTATATTAGCTTTTCCACTCTTATCTCGAATTTTGAGATCGAACTCTTGTAGTAGCAGAACCCACCAGATGAGTCTAAGTTTGGTGTCTTTCATGTTCAATAAATATCTGAGTGCAACATGATCCAAATAGACAACCACCTTCGACCCAAGCAGATATGATCTAAACTTCTCCAGGGCAAAGACTACTGCGAGAATTTCCTTTTCTGTTGTAGTGTAATTCAATTGTGTGTCAGAAAAGGTTTTGCTCACGTAGTATATCACACAGGGTTTTTTATCACTCCTTTGCCCTAAAATAGCACCCACCGCATAGTTTGATGCATCACACATGATCTCGAAAGGTTTCGTCCAGTCTGAAGACCTCAAGATCGGGACACTAATTAAGGCTTTCTTGATGGTGTAGAAAGCCTTACTACATTTATCATTAAAATGAAAAGGTTAATCCTTTGCTAGTAAATTACACAATGGTCTAGATATTTGACTGAAATCTTTTATAAATTATCAGTAAAAGCCAGCGTATCCTAAGAATGACCGGATCTTCCTGACAGACTGAGAAGGTGTTAACTTGGTAATGGTTTCCACCTTTGCCTTGTCTACCTCGATCTCCTTTTTGGACATAATGTGTCCTAGAATTATACCCTACCGGATCATGAAATGACTCTTCTCCCATCTGAGAACAAAATTAGTCTCCACATATTTTTGAAAAACTTTTTGAAGCTTATAGAGACAATTTTCAAATGATGAGCCATAAATCAAAAAGTCGTACATAAAGATCTCCATCACATCATCCATCATGTCGAAAAAGATGGCCATCATGCACCTCTGGAAAGTAGCTGAGGCATTACATAGCTCAAACAACATATGCCTAAATGAGAATGTGCCATATGGACATGCGAATGTTGTTTTCTCCTGATCCACAGGGTAAACAACTACTTGGTTATACCTAGAATATCTATTAAGAAACCAAAAGTAGTTTTGCCCTGCGAGTCACTCTAAAATCTGATTGATGAATGGTAAAAGAAAGTGATCTTTTCTCGTTGCCTTGTTCAATTTTTTATAGTCTATACAGACTCGCCATCTCATAGTGGTGTATGTGGAAACACTTTTCCCCTTCTCATTTTTGACCACAGTGAACCTAGACTTCTTAGGTACTATTTGAGTTTGGCTTACCCATTAGCTATCAAAGATGAGGTAAATGATACCTGCATCCAACCACTTGACTACCTCCTTCATATTGGGATTTAACCTTCTTTGAATCTCCTTGGAGGGTTTGACACCCTCTTCCATGATAATCTAGTGCATGCAAAAGGATGGGTCAATCCCCTTGAGGTCTGCCACTGACCAACTTATTTCCGATTTGTATTATCGCAAGACCTCAATAAGTTGATTCTCTTGTTTATCAGTAAGTTTTGCAAAAATTATAACCGATAAAGTTTGGTCTTTACCCATAAATGCATACTTAAGCAAAGCTAGTAGAGACTTTAGCTCAAGTGTTGGCAGGCTCTGAATGGAGGGTTTGGCAGGGGATTCTGCTAAGTCAAGAAGGGGTTCAAATTTTCAGCCTTGAAATAAAGTGCTGGAATAATTCAAAACAACATTCATGATATCATCACCATACTCATCATCAAACTCTGACTTCTATGGTGGATTGGATTGCTCCCATTAGGATTAGTGTTATCCATATAGAAACATTCGTTATTTCCCGCTGGTCTCATAGCAGCATCGAAGATATTTAATCACATCTTCTTGTTGCCAAATGAGACATCCATCGCCCCAGTACGACAATTAATACAAGCATTGGCAGTGACCAAGAATGGTCTGCCCAAAATGATGGGGGTCTAGTGGACGACATCAATGCCTTCCATATCTAAGATAATAAAATCAATAGAGAAAAAAAAATCTTCGACCTTGACTATCACATCCTCCAATATCCCATGAGAGATCTTGGTAGACTTGTCGGCTAATTATAAGGTGATCGAGGTAGGTTTTATGTTCCCAATCCCAAAAGTATCATACAGAGAACCTGATAAAATATTTACACTAGCCCCAAGATCGAGCAAAAAATGCTCAATGATTATGTTCCCTATAATACAAGAGATGATTGGTGCCTCATGATCCTTGAGTTTAGTTGGAGTTTGCTTGCTCTATCAAGAAGATCTTCTTGGGCAGAAATTTTGATTTTTTTTTTCTGCGTGTAAAGTTCTTTAAGGAACTTTGCGTATGTAGGCACTTGATGGATAGCATCTAACAGGAGAAGGTTGATGTAGACTTGCTTGAATAATTCAAGCATTTTCTATATCTCTATCCCTTGTTTGCTGAAAGCTCTAGACTTTTCAAGTGCTTGAGGAAAGGGGATAGGGGGATCATACGAAGTAGATGATTCTTCCTGCAAATTTTCTTCCTTTTCCTCTACATGGTTTTTAGGTGGTGACTGAGAGGGTATGGATGTAGGAGCATCCTTTCTCTGAGTGACCTCCTTCTTGTGCTCCTTACCAGAACGTAAGGCTAGGACTGCCTTGGCTTGCTCATGATGAGACTCTGTGAAGTGCAAGCCAGGTTGGGCCAGTTCTTTGCCGCTAGGGTTGATCAGAGGTTGACTAGGCAATGTTCCCTCACTCCTCCTGCTCAAGGCCTCTGCCAATTGTCCCATCTATACCTCAAGTTTTGAAATCAATTGGGTATGTGAATTGAGGTTGGCCTTTATATCATATAATGCTTGCAAAAGCTTCTCCTTAAAAGACTGACTAGTTGAAATCTCTTGCTGGGCATTTTGTCTTAATAGGGGTGAATTTTGAGGCATTGATCTTTGAAAAGCGCCAAACCCACTGGGTCTTCCTTGATTCTGGTTTGAAGCCAGTGTATTTTATGAATTTCTTCATGCAAAATTAGGGTAGTTTCTTCAACCCAGATTATAAGTAGGTGCATATGGATCATGCACTGATCTGGAAAAACCTTGGGCATCATTCACCTGTTCTTAAACAAACTCAGGATAATGAGGTGTTGCTGGACTGTTTGTTATATAGTGTGTAGGGCTAGCATAAAGCTCACACACTTGATTCACTGTAGTTAGGCCGATTAACAGTTGGTCCACTTTTCTGGCCAACTGGTTCACCTTGATTTGCAGCTCTTGGTTGGACCCAACTTCTAGAATTTCTCCCTTTTTAGGACCACTTCGATCAAAGGTGGTCTTCTCAAACCTCGAAGATGAGGCATGGTGTATAGAGTTATCACTCTATGTTTTGAAAATCGATCACAATTCATCTTCGTTCTTGAGCATAAATGTGCCCCCATAAGCAACATCCACCATCTGATGATTCTTCTCGGTAAGACCATCATAAAAATATTGCACCGATTGCCATTTAGGTACTTAGTGATGATGGCATCTTCTCAAGAGGTCCTTGAGCCTTTCTCATGTTTCATGAAATTACTCTCCTTCCAGCTGCAGGAAGCTAGTGATTGCTTTCCTATACAGATTCATTTTACTAATGGAAAAATATTTCTTTAAAAATTCTTTTTGGAGTTGCTCCCATGTGGTAATTCGAATCGAGTCAATGAACTTCAACCACTGCTTCACCTTATTTTTAAAAGAGAAGGGAAAGAGCGTGAGTTTTAAGGCATCATCTTTAAAGTTGTGAATTCGCACAGTCGAGCAAATTTCTACGAATTCATCAAGGTAGTGATAAGGATCCTCATTACTGAGGCCATAGAAATATGGAATCATTTGAATATTGTTAGCCTTGATCTCAAAGGTGTTTGCCCCTACATCCGGTCTTGTGATGAAAGAGGCTGGGGTATACTTATTAGGAATAAAGTACTCCCTAAGTGGGCGTATTGGGACCTCCTCACCCATTGCTCTACCTCGTGGAGAACTGCTCCTAAACAAACACTCAGAATTGAGAAGCACAGTTTGGAGCTAGGGGTCTTGAAAGAGTCGTGTTTGCATATACTGTAGTTAGACCCGGTAAAGCAAACGTCTTAGAATTGGTTTTCTACCTACCCTAGCGTGCAATCACGATCAAACCACACCATGAAGCATGTAATTATAACAAAAGCAAATAAACAGTCAATCATACACTTGCAACAATAGAGTTATCTTGACAATAACCAAACTAGATGCTCGGTCACCTAAGTTGGGTACCCTAATTAGGTGGACTGAGCAGTAAAATTAAGATAGCTCTAGGGTTAACACATATGCGTGGTTCTAACAATCCTAGTTAATTTAAGAAAGCAAACTAACAACCCTAATATAATGTAGAAAATTAAACTAGCAATCTTAAATAATGAACAAAAATAAACTAATAATCCTAAATATACGTAAACAAACACTAGGCAATAAAGTGAATACCTAGCCTTAACGTTTCCCTGCAATGAAACAAAAAATTTGGTGTGATTTTGCTTTTAAAATATATTTTGAATTATTTTTTTTTTGAAAAAATATAAGTACAAACCGTACACCAAATTTCAATAACCGGTTTATACACGAAAGTGGTAAAGTTCGGGTTGAATCCACAGGAAACAAAGTAAGAGTACATATTCCACAAAATTCACACTTCTTTATTGTCTTTAAATAAAAAAATGTGAAAATAATTGAGCACCAAGCCTATTACAAGTGTTCGAGCAGAATTAAAAATTAATACAACCTGATTTAAAAATTGGCCTAAGGCTCTACTTAACTAAATGAAATAATGAAAAAAATAAAAATGAAAGCAAATGAAATCAACAACTTGATGTCCTTGTCACGATGATGTGTACGAGATGGCTGCCTTCACCTGCAAAACACAAAACACAAAACTCAAAAAGGAAACTTGCTTGCGCAAGAGTTAGTACACCTAACCTAATTTAGACCGTAGGCTCTAAATGTAAACATATGTGAAAAATAAGACATAGCAAATGAAAACCTAAACAACCCTAAATGCAACCTAAGATGATAGGCTATGACTATGCACACGGTCGAGTCTAACAGAGTGACTAGACTGCACCACCGACTAGACTCTAGCCTAATCGGCTGAACCGATTTTTGCAAACAGTCCAAGTCTAGTTTTTTTGACAAAAACCAGAATGTGGTCTACTGTAGCAGATGTGTTCAGACCTCAAGAATGTTGTTGGGGCCTGCTTTGAAACTCTACCAAAGTGAAAAGACAAATCTGCCCTTCTTGGCGCTAGCCAATTGGGTCGAGTAGACTAGACACCTAGATGAATATAAAAACTAAACCTAACCCGGTTGGATGTTTGACCAACTCAAACTAGTGTTAGTACTGACTCTAGACAACCAAGAAAAACTTGAAATATAAAAAAATGAAATAAAACAACTAAAGTGGACACAAGCCAACCAACACTTGAGCCCACACACTGAGCTTAGTCAGACTTGCGCTATCCTGCGACAAACCCAAAAAAAACGGTCTGTTAAAAATTCTGTCACCGCCTGCTTTGAACAATGGTGATTATGAAATTTTAACTGTAGGTTCCTGTGTTCGTCAGTGAACTACATCCCCAAACTAGGCAAAATTTGACAAAAAAATGACATTAACAGTGTCAGTCAGTCGGATTCCTGATAGAATTCGACTGATCGGTTTGTAACGTCTAAAACTTTGTGCTCTGATATCGAAAAAATTTCCCAAAAATCAAAGTATGAAGTGGTCACACAAAACAATATAAAAGAAAAAAATCATAAAAAATAAAAAATTTGAAGGAAATACGCACTCCACAAGATCGGCCTGACACATCTTGACTACACCAAACATCATGTACGCTTCTCGACTTTCAGATTTTATAAATCAAGATCCTGTGAATGAAATCATGCCAAAATTTATCACAAACTTGTTGGATGTGTTTTCTGCAATATATTC
The DNA here is from genome assembly GCF_984573655.1 of Nuphar pumila. Classification (NCBI taxonomy): domain Eukaryota; kingdom Viridiplantae; phylum Streptophyta; class Magnoliopsida; order Nymphaeales; family Nymphaeaceae; genus Nuphar; species Nuphar pumila. The sequence goes on along the minus strand of NC_143263.1, from coordinate 6,448,167 downwards.
AAAATTTAGGTCGATCGAAGATCGACAACTGTCTGAACCTATCCATTTTCGATCGGATAGACCTACTACAAATCCAGAAACTCAATTTTGTATTTGGGTGATTCTGATATGATTTGAAATACTTTTCTTCTAAAAAAAATCACAGAATGTCGAGGATAACATTCTCTAACCAAAAATGATTTTTTGAAGATTGTTAAAGTTATATAAGGCTGCCGACTTTTGTAGACAAAGAGAAGGGGATACAAGATATCGATCCTACCTCAGTGGCAATTTCTGAGTTGCAGTATTGGAGGGGGTAGGCTAGCCAACATCTTCGATTTCGCCTCAGACGTAGAAGAGGGTTGGAGAAAAGAATAGACGGGGTAAGAAACACAAGGCTTACCGGAGATGCTAGTGCTCGACCTGGAGTAGAGGAGGAGGAGGGCAACTACAATAAAAAAAATCATGAAATGCAGAGGAAGAATGATGTTCTCTTCTTTCTCTGAGGCTTTTATTTGGAAGTGGCTATTTTGGCGAATCTGGTCCACCACTTACACCTTCTGAAACATGCGTGAAAGAGGATGGAGGAGGAAGCAAGGAGGAATAAACAATAAAATTTGAATTTTATTTGCTTTGCGCTTTTTTTCTTCTTCTTTTTTTCCCTTTTTTTTCAAACCTTCTAAAAGGGAGGGGGCAGTTTTGATATTCACTTTCTCCTTCGTCCTTCTTTCCTTTCTTGAAAATAAGATGAAGAGGGAAGGGGAGACTTTGAAAATCTTGCACCCTCTCCTTCCTTCTTTGCATGAAATTTTAATTTTTGGCAAGTCCTGCTTGCCACCTTGCTAAATGCAACAAAAAGAGAAAATTTAAAAATTCAAATTTTTTAGAAGGTGTTGACTTTTGGATTTTATATCCAGTCCATAATACACCTTAGATCCAATCCAGATGAATTTGAGTCTTGGGAGGTGGGTTGGACAAATCGGATCTTCTATTAAGATCCAAATCCAAAATTATGCTTCAAAACCCAAAATTACATTTTTGACCTCAATTCCCTATTGTGCAATTTTTAGTCCTAAGCATGAGCAATTATGTCAAAAAAGCTATAAAAATGCTTGCATTTGAATGTGAAGATGTAGCTCTTATCGTGCTCCATCAATATCTTTCTAGTTGTTTTTTACTGCCCAGTTGAATCTTATTGGTTAGAGTTACCTAGCTTAAAGGTTAAACAACTTGAAACTGGCTAAGTTCAATAAATCTAAGGTGAGAGCAATTTCTAAGAGATTAGGAAGACTTATCTCTAAGAGAAGAAAATATGCTTTTAGGATTTTTTAAGATGATAAGAATGTAGGGGCATTGATGAAACTTGTTTTTTAGGGACTAGATATATGAATTTTGGATCTTCACATTTTAAATCGGATCGTACTTCAGATCCATTATGACATGTTAAATTGTTTTAGCCTAACTTTTTATATCAGATTAAAACACGATTTAGTGTATTGAAAAACTAACATCCTCTAATTTAATTTATCATTTAAGCAAAAAAGCAAATTAGATTGTTTTGATGGTAAAATTTTATTCAAAGTGGGCTCTACTTGAAAAACAATACTTTTACTAAACAAGTTACCTTGTTTTGGTTATAACTTTTGACTCCAATACCAGATTGACATGATTTTTTATTTTTTTGAAAGGTAAGATCATCTAGTTTAATTTATCTTTTGAGCAAAAAACATTAATGATGCTATTTTGAAGGCCAAATATTGAAGTTGAATTTAGAACAAGTCAAAAAATTGAATTTTGGTAAGTGACTCTTAACATGAAATAACTCATTCAAAATTGGGGTGTCTATGCCTGCTAATTGCATTTGGGTCATGGGACCAAACCCTTTGGCTAGACTGTTGGTATGGTTGATCATCGTCGATCGACCCCTTGCCCATGATAACCTTTTCTGGTACCACTACTTTTGCATGGTTAGTGTCTGCTGCCTTTGTGAATGTTGAACAGAATCATCTCCACGTCTATTTGGTCCTGCTCATTCTTTTAAAGGGTTTTCTAATTCTCTTGTGTGCTCGGGAACATTACCGTCCTGGAATCTTCCTTTGCCCGAGACTTGCTGATCAACCCTAAACTCAGCCCATGTGGTGGGCATTGGTTTTTTGTGTGGAGATGCTGGATGTTCTCAACACACTGGGAGGTGTGGCACCAGAGGAACACAAAGACTTTTGACGGTTTGATGTATTCATTTGTCAGTTGCTGATATGGCTACCATTAAGTGGCCCAAATATGATCTAAATTGGCAATGACTCTTTGCTCAGGTATGCTTGGTAAGCTGATGGCCGAATAGGGGTGGCAATCGGGTCGGGTTGGCGGGTCGGGTTGGCGTGTCAGCATACCTCAACCCAAACCCGACCCGTTTATTAAACGGGTTGGCTGTGGCAAACACGAACCCGACCCGTTTAATAAACGGGTAACCTGACACGACCCGCCAACCCATTTAATAAATGGGTTGGGTCGGGTAAACGAGTTTTCAGGTTCGCGGGTCGACGGATTGGGTTGGCAGGTAGTCAGGTTGGCGGGTCGGGTTGGCGGGTTGACCCACCCGCCTAACCCGTTTATTAGACGGGTCAGCCAGGTTGGCGGGTTGGCATACCCCCAACCCGAACCCGACCTGTTTAATAAACGGGTTACGCGGGTCAACCCATTTATTAAACGGGTTGGCTTAAGCCCAACCCGAACCCGCCTAAGAGGCGGGTTGGCGGGTCGTGTCAGAAATTGCCACCCCTATGGCCGAAGCCTCATCGAAGGACCGACTGATTTTTTTTTTTAATTTTTAACAAAAGTTTTCTCTTCCACTCTCTCTAAAAAAAAATACAATTTTCAAATTCCATAATTTTTTTCTGTTTTTTTCATTAAAAAGAATACAACTGACAAAAGAAGCATGCCACTTATGACCATGCTGTTCTACACCGTTACTGAAAGTCAGATGGAACATATTCTTGATCACGAGACTCATTTTCTATCAGCTGCAATGCTTTTAAAATAATTTTAGAAAACCTCAAATGAAGAAAGAATGTAGCCGAGGTAATGGAGAATAGGATTAATCTTGGTTAAATTATTATTTTTTACATTAATTTCCTAGCTATAGAAGTAGGGATGGCAGTGGACCGGGGCAAAGTGGGGCCCACCCCATTTGGACCGGGGATGAAGGTTATGAAATGGGGATGGAGGCCGGGACGAAGGTTAAAATCCATCCCCGTTAGGGGATGGAGGCGGGGATGGACTTACACTTTTCCCTGCCCCGCCCCGCCCCATCCCCAGTCCTTTTAAAGGATGGCAATAGACTACGGGGAAACCGGCCCCGCCTCATCCCCATTTGAACCAGGGATGGAGGACATGAAACGAGGATGAAGGCGGGGGTAGAGCCCCTGTCCCCCGCCCCGTCCATTGTCATCCCTATTTAGAAGTGTTTACGATTCAATTAGTTGTGTTTTTTTCCTTTGGAAGGAGAAAATGGTCGGTCACTGCCCAAACAATTCCTCCATTAATGCAAATATTAACAAAGTGGGAGAATTTGGATATAAAGAGGGAGTGCGGTTGATGTAGATCAAGAAAGTAGGGCACTTTTGGGATGGGAGGGCATGTGATGCGGGTCATGGCATGACAATTATGGAAAAAGGACAACTACCTTTTATTTTAGGTCAATTCACTGATAAATGAAATGACATCAATTTGCACATGCCTTGATAGGATCCGAACTGTACTGCTTTCATTGCACTGGTTGTATGAACTTATCAATGTGGTGCACATGAAAGATGCACATTAGCACGGCTCTGATTTTAGTGAGAAGTGGAGAGTTAGTTCATTAATTCAACTTTATCTTAATTTTAGCCAAACAAGAACTGCTTTTTCGCTGTATATATATCATCTTGGAAAGGACTTTCACAATTCTTTTACTTATTTATTAATTCATCTTATTTGTGGACCACAAAGGAGACGTTGAACTTGGAAGAAGACCAACTTCCTTTTTTCATTGAAAATGGCAGATGACTGTTCTGCACGTTGCATTTTGTGAAAAAAGACATCAATCTTTCTACTCTTCTATTGAAAGGAGGAAAAAAACTTTCCAATCGAAAATAGAATTACAAAATTCTTTGTTTTCTTAAAAGAGGTTTTTTGATCAATAGCCCCGCCCCCCCCCCCCCCCCCCCCAAAAAAAAAAAAAAAACAAAACAAAAAAACTTGATAGCGTGTCGGAAAGAGAGGGATATGTTTGTTATTTAGTTTTTAAGAAAAATGGTTAGATGCTGTCAAAGAAAGTTTTTTTTTCCATAGAGAAAGCTGGGTTTAGGCAGATCCAGAGGTCGAGCTGGGGGGTCCCAAAACAGTTAATTCTTTTTTTAAAGCCCAGTCCTAGCCCAGCCCTGATTCCATATGAAATAGATTTTTATCCATTTTTTTAGCCCAGTCCAGTCCTAGCCCAGCCCTGACTGCAGCAAATAGTTTGATTTGTCCATATGAAATAGATTTTTATTAATAATTGTAGCCATTTTTTATTTTATCTAATTTTTTTTTGGGGGTGCTGCCCCCAACCCCCAACTATCACACCATTTTTTTTGCTACACCCCTGTTTGCGCCCCCCCCCCCCCCCACACACACACACAGGAATTCTGTTTTTTTTCTAAACTATATAATAAAGTAAATGAATCATATATATATATATATATAGTGTCTTATGTTCTTGAAATGGCACCAACTACCCTAATAATTTTTTTTTATGACGAGGAACCCTTGCCAAGAACCGGGTCATTTAATGGCCCGCCTCCATGCAAAGTAAACCTTGGGTGAGTCCACAGCCACCCTGCCTTAGGTAGCCCACCTGTGAAAGACCTAAACAAAATTCTTATAAAACAAATTTAACCTTCACTACTGGTACTTCAATTTTAACTCATGGTAGAGTATGTTTACTTCATGCCTTTTTTCATAGAATTTTTTTCATATAAAAATAATATGATACGGCATATGCGAGAGCTCTATTCACTTGGTAGGGGTGACTTGTGAATATCACCAAGTTGACAGGATGTTACAGGCTTGTAATTCAAGAGTGTGTGCCCTTCACCACCATGAGGCCTAAATTGGGTGTACTTAGGGATGACAATGGACCGGGGCGAATGCGGGGGCAAGGTGTCCACTCTCAAACCATCTCAAAATTCTGCCCTCCATCCCCTCCTTTATCCCCGCACGGGTTTTGATTTTAACCTCCATCCTTGCCTTCATCTCCGTTTCATGTCCTCCATCCCCGGTTCAAACAGGCAAGGGGTCGTTTCTCCCCAGTCCACTGTCACCCCTAAAGGTATTTTAGTTATTTTACTAACGAGGATTGGGGACAGGGCAGGGACGGGCGAGGGAAAGTGTATGTTCATCCCTGCCTCTATCTCCGCATGGGTTTTGATTTTAACCTTCGTACTCACCTTCATCTCGTTTCATGTCCTCTATCCCCGGTCTAAATGAGGCAAGGCGGGGCGGGACACTGTTTTCCCCTGGTCCACTGCCATCACTAGGTGTACTCCAAGGTAGTTAAATAATGTATTTTTTTTAAGGCAAGTTGGGGTTAGGCAGGACCCTACCAGTTATACAACAATACCATTAGGTTTTGTGACGTGCACTTGCTGCTCTTACCAGAAAAGCGGAGCCCGTGTTTGCGTCAATGAACTCCGTGAGTGAGCCCGTGTTTCTTTGATTAAAAAAAAAGTTCATATGAAAAATGTTCCAATTTTTTCCTATTAAACACACCTAAAGTTTTGGCGATAATAAAAAACACAGTTAAGTTTTCAATATGGTTAGAAGCACACCTAAATTTATGCTCCGTTAACCAAAATCACAATTGTGTTCATTTAATTTGGGTTATCACCAACCCAAATTTACTTGACAGAATAAAGTTATTGATTTACCCTAAAATCATCTTTTATTTAAAAAAGATTTAAAAAAAAACACATCGAAAGTTTTGACAATGCTAAAAAAAACACCTAAATTTTGGTAAGTATGACGCATTTGATGGCAACTTTAACGAAAGTAAACTTTGGGATTTTTTAATTTTTTGATAGGCAAGTTGGGGTTAGGCAGACCTCTACCAGATTTCAATTACTATTGAATTGTAAACAGAACAGTAATTCTATACATCTCCCCTTTCAGGGAACCAGTCTGGGGATGATCCTTCCAGGATTTATGGATCCCCCTTTGCAATATTGGCTAGGAAGCGAGCTATTCTATTTGAGTTTAATTTAGATTTCTGTACAGACTCATTATATAATTAAGATCTAAATCTAAATAAAAACTCAAATAAAACCTAAACTAAAAACTTAACCCAAATAAATCCCTTAAACTTGGATTTCTTGCTGCGCCACTCATGCATGAGAGAGAGAGACCGTTTTACTGTATCACTGAGAACTTAACTCCCGTGTCGTGTCTTTTTTATGTACTATTCTTAATTAAAGAAACTACAAAAATAGCGTGTCATGTGTTCTTGTAGAAGGGTATATGTTGACGTAATTTAGTGGTTTGTGCTCATGTTAAATTAAAGGTTGGATGCTCGTCAGCAATTGCTGTTAAAGGAAGATGAATACAACCCACAACCAAATCAACTCCATCATAGGGAACTTTGAGTGATAGGCAAACATTGCTTATATAAGGCCGTGACGAGTAGCTTATGAGAAATAGAAAAAAAAATTTGGCACAACACAATCACTTTTTGTACTGTTCTCTTGTCATTACGTGACGTAAGGGACAAAGCTCTAGAAAACATTTGAAGTAAGGGATGTCAACGGGTCGGGTTTGGTTCCTGACTCAGGTGAAACCAGATTTGGATTAGATTTTTATGTATGGTATCGGGTCAAGAATTGGATTTCAGACCCGATAAGAAATACATGAACCAAACCTGGACCATACCAAGTAAAACCATATTTGTTATCATTTTTACATTGAAAATTTGAGGGTCTTAATCAGAATTCGGGTCGGGTTCAGGTCTGGTATAAAATTTCACAAACTATACTCGGGTCATGTATTAATTGGAACTTCAGATCCAGACCCGGGTCTTAATTGAGTCTTCTTATTTATCACCATACCTGGACACTATAGGGTTTGGTTCGGGTTGGGTCCTGGTAAACCAGGCCCGTTGACACCCCTAATTGGAAGCTATGACTGGTCCCCAAAACTTGGATCCCCAAATAACTAGGGGGTATCAACGGTTCCGGTTTACCCAGACCTGACCTGGACAAAAACCTATAAGGTGTGGGTATGATGACAAATAAGGAGACCCGATTAAGACCTGAGTTCAGACTCAAAGGTCTGATTAATACATGAACCCAGGTATAGTTTGTGAAATTTTATACCAGGCTCGGGTCCGACTTGAGTTCTGATTAAGAGCTGCAATTTTTCAATATAAAAATGATAAAAAATATTATTTTATTGGGTATGGTCCGGGTCCCATTCATGTAGTTTTTATTTCTTGGGGTGTGATTTTTTTTATAGTGGACCTCATTAGACCTGAGTCTAGATTCGATACCATACCCAAAATTCTGGTCCAAATGGTTTTACTCGGGTCCAAACCAAACCTGACCCGTTGACACCCCTACAAATAACCCAAGTGTTCACCTAAGGTGATCTCTGAGGGAATTAACCCTTATCCACACATCGTCGTGATTCCAAAAGTTACACGCTCTTAACCTAATCTTCAAGGCAACATCCTCTAATCCACTGACCAAACAATGCTTTATTTATGTGCTGCCACATAGCGATGCACTAATAACGATATCATTGCTTACTGCGTGTTATCATCACACATCACCCAACTCATACCGCATGTTGCATGTAGAGCTCTGTCCAGAACAATACAACAAAACTCAAACCTTCCGTCCACCCCTCCCAAAACAGGATAAACAGAGATCTAAAGTTGCCTTTCCTCCAATGCACATAGGTGGGTCAGACGGGGAGGGCACCCAACAACTCCACTGCCTGTCCTGCTACAAGTGCCGATAGACAGTAGTGCACTGCCACCACTGGTGCTGCCCTCTCCTCTCCCGTCGGTTGAGTGCAGGAACAAGGGGAAGGTGATCAACATTGCTTCCCCTTCCTCTTTTCTTCATTATCGGGTCAGCCAAGCCCCAACCACTGGTGCTGGCACGTTCGAGGACTGTTTGCCGGACGGGCCGGACGACGGAGGTCTGACCCACCGGTGGTGAATTGCAGATCACCACCCCTGTCTCCTTTCTTTCATCACAGGCGGGCGAGGGAGGGTCTCCCATCGAATGGTTGTCATCCGACGACTTGGCACCGAAATGGAGTAGGCCGACCGGAGCCCAACCTGCCTGAAGGCACCCTCATCCCGCCGCTGTTAGCTATAAGTTTCTGGCCAAGTTGCCTGGCAAAGGAGGGAACCCCACTAGCTTCCCAAAAATGGGTGGGAGGCCACCTGATGCCCTAAGAAGCCGAACAGATTTGGTTCTGTTGCATTAAAACAAACCAATTCGAAGGGTTTATTGACTGGTTCAAAGCAATCCCAAACCGGTTTAGGGGTTTATTTTACTGGTTTCAAGTCTTTTCATACTAGAACCTATCCCCACTACTTTTGAATCGGCATTCAGCTTTTATTTATCTAAATTCAACTGGGTTTGGTCCAAATTTCCTTTTATATCAAGTCCAAAACCAATTAAACCATACCCAAGTTGTTCCCTTAATTTGGCCTTTTATTTGATCCAAATCTGAATGTGAACATCTCCAACCCAACTCATATTCTTAGCATAACATATCCATTTGACCCAAGTGGCACACACTTGGACCCGATCCAGTATAATGGGATCCAGGAGTACTTGCAGTTGGATCATTCTATTTTGGCTCATATACTTTCAATAGATCCATTTGGAGTTATTTTGCTCTAGCCATCAGGAAGCAACAATATCCAGATACTCTCTCTCTCTCTCTAATTGGATCTTCAACAACATGGATCCTTTCACTGTCAACTTCTCTAGATCAGTACTTTATAGATCCACACCTGGTGGGACTTACATCACTTTTGTGGTTATTACAAGTCGAGTGGGATTAGAAGAAGCACAAGCGGAATCCAAACTTGAGGGCAAGTCTTTTTCCCACTCGGGGAGAATGATGTATGAGCTAAGCAAGGGTCCAGAGGGTCCATTTGGATCTATTTTAGATTTTAGATTTTTTCTTTTACTTAAATATCTTGTGATGGATATGAGATCTAAATACTTGATCTATATTATAACTTAGTAGTTCATTAGGATTAACAAGTTTCTTAATTGATGTATCAAAATTGGCATGTTGGATTTATTTAGATTAGAATTCTTTTCCTATAAATATAGGGAAAATCTAGGAATTGAAGAGACTAGAGTTGGATTTCAGAAATTATTGTTTTCATTTTATTTCAGTCATTTCTTATTTTGAGATAATTTTTTGTATTTTTTTGTATTTTTCAGTAATTTTCTTGCTTTTTTCAAATTTATTTTTTTATTTTTCTAGATAATTCATAGTTGATTAGAAATTCCTCATAAATCAAGCATCTAATTTACATCAATTGGTATCAAAGTCAAAACCTTGATCGTGTTTACGATGTTTGAAAACAAAGATTCATTATTGAATCTATCAAAAGAAATGGCGTCATTGAGGGCACTTGTCTTTGAATTGTGCAACGATGTCTCGTTTATAGCTAAGATAGCGCACGAGATAAAAAATGATCAAAGAGCAGTGATTCGACGATTGGAGGTGTTGAAACATGTCAATCTCTCGTAGTATTTGGGGATGCGGCCAATAGAAGAAAATCTTATTCTAGACACTCACCAAGAAAAGGGTTTTAAAGAAGGCGGTGATGCGATGTCGATCAATGTAGGGTTGCAAGCACAGTCATTTCCCGGCAAAGAGGGAGAGGAAGGCTCTACGTGTGATGCCAACAAGATGCAATCATCGATGATAATAATTGTCGTGGTCTAGGATTCTTGTTGTCATAAATGGAGAAGCTGCCCCAATAGAGGTGGGTTTCAACTAGGCATGAAACAAGTCCACACGTTAGGTGACCTTCCGCCATAGGGCTTAGGCTAGCAGGGGCCGACCCAATCAACGACAGTGGCCAGTGGTGGACCTCGGTTCACCGCCCCACTTGCTACGGGTTGGGTGGTAGAGCCAAAGGACGGAGACCCCCACCGTCGTCTAGCCACCATCCGATGAGCTTCCGATGGATGGGGCAAATCGAAGGGGACCCCCTACTAGTGGTGGCCCTCTACCCGCCGGCAGTGGATGAGAGTCACCGCTTGTCCCACGGGTGCCAGAAAACCTACCTATGGTTTCCTTCCATGGTATTGGTTCCACGGGTTACAAAAACTGATCGAACAGAGTTTCAAAATGGTTCGACAACCGAGAACCTGGTTCCAAGTGTTTTGGGTGGGTCCGAATTAGGCTTGGTTCCCATTGGTTTCGACCCAAGAGGCCCCAGTTTCGGGCATTGTGGGTCCGGTCTAGGGTGCCCAACCTTTGGATTGGGCCCAAACCCCTTGATCCTAATTTTCATATTCAAACCCAAATTGGACTTAATCGGACCTTGATAGAGCTCCAGTTTCAATTCAGGTTGGGTCAAAACTATACCTAACATAATTTTGAATATGGATTGGGTCTTAGCCAGACCTTTTACCCTTAAAGATTGGTCTAGTCATGAGCTAACCATATCCTAACCAAGTCAAAATTAACCCAATCTACTAAATGGGTCTACGCCAACTTAAGTGCTATCCAAAACCCACCAATTCATATTCACTACCTAAGCAACCCTTGAAGTACCCATTTGACCCAAGTAAAACCATTTTGGATCAGATCAATTATATTTGAATCCAGAAGACCTTTCTACTTTAACTCAAATATCACAAGTGGATCAATTTAGTCCGGTTAGAAATGACATCACCTTTGTGGTTCTTAGAAGTTGAGTGGAAATGAAAGCGGATCAAACTTGAGGTCAAGCATTTTCTAACCTAGAGAAAATGATACATGAGCAAAGCGGGTTCACATGGTCCATTTGGATTCATTCTAGATTTTGGATCTTTTTCTTTTACTTAAATATCTTATAATGAATATAAGATCTAATTGATTTATTTTCTATTTTTCTAGATAATTTGTTGTTGGTTAGAAATTTCTTGTAAATCAGGCATCCGATTATGCTGTTCACGCATGATGCTGCAGAGAGAGAATATTTTTTATCCCAGCCACACACGAGAGAAGATCAGGTGCAATGTGATTGCACACTTTTAACGTGCTGTTGCACCTGATCACCATTAGTCTCAGCGCACCCAGCCTGAAAAAGAGCAAGAAAGAGAAAAAAGAAAAGGGCCGTGCAAGGATGAGTCCTCTCTCACTAAACAATTTGTTGACATTCACTCATCACGCGTGACATCTTACGTCCACGAAATCGATAACTAACGATTCCTTTGTTTTCTACTCACCAAGGAAAAAACAGAAACAAATAATTTTTTCTTTGGATAAGAAAAACAGAAGCAAAATTAATAAAACTATAGCTTGGGTTTCCGGTGACACAGAAGACCAGCTTGGTGGTAGGGCTGCTAAGGGCTTGGATATGATCGGATATCCGATCCGAGTCTGACATGATATTTCCAGATATGGTCCCTTTAAGTAAAATCCGAATGTATATTCGGATAGGATTCACCTGTTCAATCAGATTATTTTTGGATTCAGATCAGCATTTTTTAATCAGATCTATAGTGGATCCGAATCAAAATTCTGACCTGATTGCATTTTTTACATGTAAATAACTTGTTTATATTCCATGTTTTCCAGATCCAGTATTACCACATGTATTTTGGATTCGGATTCAACCTTACCTCCTCGGATCTGTTTCAGATCCGGATCTATTGGTTCAATTTCGAATTCAGATTTGGATCTAACCAGAACCGGCCCAAATCAGATCTGTTTGCACCCCTACTTGGTGGGCACATTTTCATCTTCCTACAATGAAAATTTGTCCATATTAAAAACATAAAAACTATTCAAAACCATATTTTTAGGATCCAATATCATACTCAGGCACATTAACTCAGCCAATAGGGGGGTTTCGAACCTACTAGTGTCAGTCCCAAGCATGGATGAAGGAGGGTTTGCGTCAGTGGCATACATCCATAAAACTCTAGCCACATCATATGAAGATGAGTCCTAAGAATGATGATGATCAAACCCAGGCACATCCACGCCACATGAGGACTGAGGTTATATAGTCAGCACCTTCTACGACTTAGACTGGGCCCGATGTGCAAGTTCAGGCAGGCCATTCACCTTGTGTTGGGACGTTGCAGGTTCAAAACCCAATGGTATAGTTTGTATAATTGGTAGGGGTCTGCCTAACCCCAGCTAGACTTTAAAAAAAAAAAATTCTCAACTAAGATTCCACCAAGATTAGGACATGATAGGGTCTCCATTGAGCATTGTCCTTTGGGAAAGAAAAGAAAGGTGGTCGGTGTGTTCACAAGATGGTGCACCACTAGGACCATCCATCTCCAACACAGACCATGGTCTAGTATCTACATTTGGAACCACATTCCATGCAGAGTCATGGATTCCATGAAGGGGTTATAACATTAAAGAAAGCTACATGGCTGGCACATCCAAACTCTGATGATTACATAACTTCATGATAAATTATGGACCTTGCGATAAATTTTGAAAGCTGGAGGCATGCAGTTTGTAAGATTCCATTTAAAAAAAAAATCACATTTAGCAGTTGTGCTTCGGACATGCAAGAAGTTTCCAACTCTGAATGTTTCATAGATCTTTTGAAATAAACTTGGTGATGACAATTAACACAAAGCATAATAATGGTATTTTGGAACTTGTTAAGGAAAAAAAATTTGAACTTGTTTATATCCACTAAAAGGCATAAACAAACACACACACACTTTTTAGTAGGCTTGCACTTCACTATTTTCTCCCTTCAACAGTTTTAAAAGTAATTCACACCAAGAGATTGAAAAAGAGCCGGAGTTCATCTAAAGCATCTTTTAATTAGTTTTTGCAGTAAAATCCCATTAGTGGTGCCATCTAAAAATATGTGACAACATGGCTCAGAGTCCTATTGCAGTACAAGAATAAATAGTGATTGAACTGTATTCAGCATTTTCTAGACTTAAAATTTATGAAAACAAATACTCAACTTCCTTCTCGTTGCTTTCTCATATCCAAGGTTCCAACCTATCAAGTATCCCTTTATTTTGTAACTGATGTTAATAATCTAGAAGATTGAAAGTTTCAGTAACAAGAAGTAGCTTTGTGAAACATTGGGAACTCATACTCTGCAGCTGCTGCTGTTAATGTATGCAAAAATGATGTCACCTAAATTTGACTACTTGTTTTTCTCCAAGGCAATAAACCAATTTTGAATGCTAGGAAGATAATTACTGCGAACATGGCATGTAACAAACTTATATTATATGAGGGACCTATTCACATATTTAACACAGCTTGAGCTAACTTACAGATCAGGGCAATCCCATAACAAGATACATGACTGAGCAGCTTCATGGTATGTTGTATCACTGTTCACATGAAATTCAATCATCACTCCAATTTTCATCACTGTCACTTCCATCATCGCTACCAGCACAAGCCTGTTTAAAGAATTACATGAGAAGATCGTCTAATACCACTAACCATGAGCAGTGGGTGAACAATCTAGAACATAAAAACTGTGACAACCTCAGCACAAGGAATTGTACACAGATAGCATCCCTAAGGAGTGACTATTGAAAAAATAATTCCAGTCCTGCAAGGCAAAAAAAAAGACAAAAACCCAAAGAAAAAGAAGCCTGCTGAACCTGACGGATTGCATTTGCTTTCTCCAAAATAGCAGCGACATTGATGTTGGTAGCAGGCCTTGGCAAAAAGAGGCTAGGCCTTGTTGTGACAGTGCACCTCAAGCTGAATGACTGGAAATTTGGAAACAACAAAAATGTAAATTAATCATGCAAAAGGAAAATTTAGGGATGTCTCTGATGAGGAAAATCCACAAAATTAGATGAAAAGCAACAGAAGACATTCATATGAGAAAGGCAAGCAGTTAATAGACCAATGTTGCTTGCTCAAGTCCGTGCCCAGGTAGCCAGATCCAACTTGTGAAGCAAGTTCACAAGGGCTTTTGAGCCAGGTTGTTCTCACAAGTGTCCAGAAGAACGAGTTTAGAAGCACTAGATTAGTTTTAGAATAGAAAAAGTACACACACACAAACACACGTGTGCATGAACTCACTCACTAATAGACTTTAGTTTCTAAACAATGTGTAGGATTTAGAGAACACTTGTCTAGTCTTATCCAAGCTAATGAAGCAGGACTTGGTTATGTATTTACCATCCTTGATGGTGTTTACATCTTATGACATTCATGTGAGGTAGTTATCATGTGAAATGCAAATGCGCATGCCTATATTGGGCATTCACTAGGTTGAAGCCGTGTACACTTTCCACAAATTTTGCTTATATATTACAGTACAAACATTTGAAATGATTTCATTTTGTATCATTCTAATACAAAATTTCTGCTGAAAAACTGGACGCATGTGTATAACCCATAGTCACAGATATCGGTGATATTATAAATATCGCGATATTATCACTGTAAATTCACCAAACGATAATATATGTAAAATATCGTGTTATTCTGAAAATATCACCAATTTGATAATATCACACTATTCTCGTGACATTGTCATGATATTATCAATTAGTTTTACTGTTTTTATTTATTTTTTACATTTTAAATATGTTTTTCTTCTTCTTTTGAAATTTTTTACTTATTTCTTTTATTATTTATGTACTTTTTGTCTAAACATGATATTTTCTTGCTTATTTTTTATATTTTTTAAGCGCCGAGATTTTCCTGAGATTCATCACCAAACCTATAATATCACGAGAAATAGCCTCGCCGAGATATAGCCAATACCAATATTTGTGACTAATGGTATAACCTAATTGCAATGATTATAATCAGATAGCTATACGATCCTAACAAAGAAAGGCAAATTGGCATCGACAATTTATTGAAGTCCCGAACATGCTACTTCACACTCTTCTTCATTTCACACTCGCAAAATGATGATTTCTATCATGTTATCCAAGTTAGTTGTCCACTTGGACATACATTTAATCACCCATCTCCAAAACCAACTCTCCTATAGTTGATTTCTCTGAACATTGTAGTAGCGCATTACTTCACTAATTTCTGCTCAACATGATTCATTTCAAGGCAATTAACCAGCTGACAGTATTTTGGAGCATGTGGAAATTCCAGAATTAGTGCCTTTTTCCAGTGAATTACTGCTTCATTATATTCTTACTGCTGTATCAGATCATCCTCATCCAATCTCTTTAGTTTCTTGTCCAACCCTCTATATCAGGTCTTCTTGATCCAATTGCCTTTAGTTCCTGGACCAATCCATGAGAGATATGCATTACAAGAGCATGATCATCGTTATCAGTAGACTATGCATGCTGGAGGTCGTATACTGAAGCCCCTTGGCTGCTAGTGAGCGTACAAGTTAGAACCTCTTAAGTAAATTTTTGTATAGGGCCTATTTGCAATCCTTTCTTCATCTTTGCTCTTATCCAATTAACCACCCAAAGACCATATCAAGTATGCCTTCTACCTCTGAGGGTGTGAAATAGAGGCAGTCAAACAGGGTTTGCAGTGCTTCTAAGGTTCTCATTATGCTTTCCAAGCTTTGAATAGCAATTCAAGGTCTAAATATATCAATACAAACACACATAGCTTGTAAATATGTGCAGGAAATTTTACCATTGGAATATTTGGTTCACTTTGTTATCCCTCATGTGACAGATAAAAACTGGTCTACCATGGATTTTCAAAATGGGCCCTGAACATAATCTCTATATTCAAAACATGGAAAATTAAACTATGTTAAAGAAACTGTACAAACCTTTCCTCGTATTTGTTCCAGCAACATCTCGCGTTCATCTGGTTGCTGAATACGTGGACTCCTATTTAATGCCAGCGGTATCTTCAACTGTAAATTTGATGCATATTGTGTTAAACATAAAAAATTCTAAGAAATAAATCAAACATGGACAGATCAAACTTCAAGAGACAAAACAAGAAATATGGTGAATTTACCATGCTCTTGTCATGGAAAGCAATGGACTCTGTTGGGGACAATGGTGCAGCAGGCTTGGACTGACAAAGAGCTACACCTTCTGATGCTCGAAAGTCCGTTGGTTGACTAACAGAAATGGGCTGACGGGTTTCTTGATCTTGTACTGTAGAAACTCGGGATTTTTTATGCCCCCATTGCGGTGGAGGAGGAGAGAGCGGTGGCTTTGTAACAGCATTAGGCAATTCATAACTCAATGGCTGTTTTGGCCCTGAATCTTTCTCTTGCAAATCGATCTGAGATATCTGAAGGCTGGAAGCTGAAAGGTCTACTGATCCAGTTGCTGAGCTTTTTATGGAGCTGTTCCTTCCTGCATCCTTAGTTTCATATGGACAGTCTGGACCATCAGGGAGACTACTTGTTTCCTCGAGCCCCAAAGAACCAGAAATTGAATTGGCTGAGGAAATTCTATGTAAACCATCATACTGATCATCATCGTTTCCATTTATTTGGTTGCACTCCCACTGTTCTAAGTTCGACTCACACCCCTGACTGAGCATATCCTCTGAGAAATTGAGAGATGGCTTGCAGAACGTATCATCATCTGAATCAATTTCACTCTCTACTTGTTTTGACGTCATGGATTCTTCAAACAAAGGCATGGACTGGGTGCTCTGGTGTCTCAAAGAAAGGAAACCAAGTTCACTAGTGATTCCTTTCTCACCAATCCGATGAAAAGATGTGGAAAAGGCATCTCTAATGCTTTCATCAAGATTATGCTCAACAGGAAAGTCCAGATTCAATGTGGAAGCATCCAGTTCATTCATGGGGAGAAATGATATCTTCATATGCTCCAATGGAGGAGATGAACAGCCAGAGCAATGTGATTTGAGAGAAACCGAAATTCTTGGGGATCCTAGTTCTGATCTTGGTTGTCCAAAACAAGTAGATTTGGAATCAGCATTTGGGCATGCAGGCTGAGAAATTTCTCTAGCCTTTTGTTCTTTTGGAATGCCTGCTATGCTGTCAGTGCCATCTGACAAATTCTCACAATTGCTAATATTCCTTGACTTTACAGATAATTGTTGACCAGCCAATGGTCCCCTCTGGAAACCATTACTTGGACATCCATCAGTAAAAATGGATATACTGGATTGGACCTCTGTGTTGGAAAGTACTGGTGGTTCATTTCCGAAAAATAAAATATTGGCTTCCTGTAACTTCACTACATTAGAATTATTATAGTTCTCAAACTTCATGGATGATTCAGTCACAGTAAGATCCCCAGAGTTTTGCCTGAAGAATCCATCGTACCATTTTTCTTGTTGGTTCTGCAACTCATCTGTGTGTGAATCAACCAGGTATATTGTTTCTTGAACCAACTCATTCGGATGCAGGTCAGGAACATCAGTATGGGCAACACACTCAGGTAACAGGTTTAGATCTCTTCCTGATTTAGGCTTCTGTGTTTGTTTCATTGAACCACCGATTTTGCTAAATAACTCACCACCATCCAACTTTTTGTGGATAACTGCATCAGATTTATATCCTTGTGCCTCACAACCAGCTTCAGAAGCTTTGGATGTTGCACTAGAATCCAAAGGCTTTGATGGTTCAATCCCCAAAAGACCACCATTTGTCCAGGAGTTCATATAAGTTGTATGACAGAACTTTACTGAAGTTGATTCAGGACTATTACTTGATGCCATTTGTTTAACAAGGATAACAGGATCAACAACACTATTGTCCTTGTTAGAACTGGCAATGGTTTCTTTTTTCATTTCAACATCAGCTACAGTATAGACTTCATTCTCAAACATATCAAGGGCAGGATTTCTAGGAACATTATTATCTGGAGGGCCAACTTGGAAGAAACTTTCAGATACAACAACAGGATTATTTCAAGTGTAAGGAGGGAGCTCTTGCCTGTTTGTTCCAGATTTCATCCCTAGTTTTTTACCAGCAGATTGGAATTCCATTTCTTGTTTCATCCTACACTCATAGTCTGTCTCACCTTCAGATTCCATGGTGTTAAGTGCATCCACATAATTGTCTGGCTCACTAGCTACATTATTATCCTGGCTTTCACCAGCACATGACTCTGGTTTATTTTCATCATCAACCAAGGCCACATGTTGAACTACATTTCCAGGGATAAACAGGTTTCCTTCTGAATGTAATGCAGAAAAACCTGCTGTGGCAGCTGCTGTAACTTGACTCTCATCCTTGAGAACATTGAAACCTGAATTAGTGGCAAGCCTCACATCTTCAATCTTCTCATCCCAAGTAACAGCAGGTGACTCAGGGATGCTTTCCCTGTGGGATAATGCACACAGAAATTCGATTTCTACATCTGATTTAGCTTGATCATCAGAAACAACAGAAGTCCCTACATTAATGCACTGTGTGTTTGAAACTGAAGTAGCTAATGCATCTGTTTCTACTTTTCCATATCCAGATGACATATTTACATCAAGAAAATGCTCCATGTAGCTTATCTTGGTTCTTGAGTTAAATGACTGGGATCTGATGTCATTTTTAGACTTGGATTTCATATCATATGCCGAGATAGTCTCACCATTGGGGTTTTCCTCATCACAATCCAAAGAAGTATCAAAAGCACTGCAATATTCACGGGCATCAAAATCATATCAATCATGAAAGGCGGGTGTGCACACACACACACACACCATATATACAATATATACCTGTCATAATTCCTAGATAACGAGCCAGCATCTGGTGCTTCTCCAGTTTTCTGCCTTCTCAATTTTTTCTGAACATAATCAGAAATTGAAACATAAGGAAATGTTCAAAATCCTAGCAATTGTACTTGCAAGTAATTGTCTAAGTTTACTGGAACTAGGAGCAAAAAGCTTTATTAAAAAAACAAAAAACCCTTACTCTAAGAAGAAGAGAACTTAAACTACAAGCTAGGAGATAAAGAGCTAATGAGAAGCCGTAACTATAACATAGCCAAGTAAGATCAAGAGTTTCACCAAAGTCAATGAAAAGAAGATTAAAATACATTACTTCAAAGTCATGGACAATGCATAATCAAGACATAACCTTGGAGTGAGTTGTTAATTAAAATTGAACAGCAAAAAAGTAATCTATCAATCTAAACATGAACAGATAAATGATATGCATATGCCAATTAAAAGAGAAAACTGAACTCCTTTAGTGTAGTAGTGATTTCAAAACTGAACTTTTTGTACTTCATCTATTTACAGGGTCTACAAATCCAGTCAACTGCAAAAGAATGCATTGATGGTATATTTTGTATCAACTTCACTGCAATGCTATAGTTTTTATGACAGCTATTATGGCTTAAAGAGTTTCAATTTTCAACCTATAACAATGCCTCTGGAGCTCCTCTACATCCTCATATATGTGTAACATCAGCCTGCTTAATCAACACACGAATTGTTTCCTTATGGGATCATACTGTCGGTATCGTTGATGTTTAAGTAAAATTCAGACAACTTTAACAATAGAAGCCCAGCAAGAGAGAGTTCTTACTGAACAATAAGCAAGATGTAGCAATACTAGTTTGATCATTCCACAGAATGGGTACCATATATCATATACCTTGCTTTTAAGGACCATTTTTTCCTGTTTAACCTTTTCAGCTTTCAGTAGTTCTGACATGGCCCATTCCATCTTAAAGAATGATGGATCTGAATATCTCTTTAAACAGGCACCAGCTCCAGCAACATCAAACCTGATAAAAAAGATTCCTTGCATGAGAGTTCTTGTGCATCTGAACCCTCTTGCATCCACACGTGTTGAGAGGTAAATGGAATAAGAAAAAGGAAAATAGTATAACTGTACTTGTCAAGCAGGAATAGACGAGGTGGACCACGACAATCTTCATAAGAATCCATAATAAACCCAGGCAGATCACCTCGAGTCAGGTGATTTTGTTCTGTTTTGATGCTAGCATGCCAGTCACAACCTGTAAAGCAAGTATTTACCGTAAGAAGACATCAATCATTAGTGAAGAAACACCATAGGACGTTATGGGCAACATCCATATAAAAGTTTCTTTAATTTCTATAGCATGATAAAATGTAGAGCAAATCCCTTTGGTGCTAAAATGCAAGAATTTTGACTATTGAATGTCAGCAAGATATGATTTCTATAGTATTTCAAACATTTGAAATGCAGCGACTGATAAGTCTGATGAGTTGTGGAGCCTGATTCAAAGTTTTTGCCCTTACTGCAGTGCCCCCCAGAAGAAATTTTTTCTTGGGCTTATGTTTGAGACCCGGTTTCTTATGGGTCAAACCCGACTTGTTTAGGTTTAGGGTTGTCGCCCTTGCCTTGTATAAATTCTTTCTTTTCTTTCTCTCTTGTAACTGTCGAAAAAGAGAAATAAAGTTTTTCCTCTGGCCGACCGTGGTTTTTTACTCCCTCTCGGATTTGAGAGGAGGTTTTTCCACGTAAATCTGTGTATCTTTGTTGTGTTTGGTTTGATCGCTCTTGTTTATTGTTTCCTTCGGTTGTTTCTTGCTCGCGGTTTTCGTAACAAAGTCCTCATTGACATCATTGCCGACAGAGAAGTGATCCTCAGAGAGATTTTTTGGCAATTAAAGAAATCAAATTCGTTTTTACAAGATTGGACGCTTCCAATTGGCAAAGAAAGCATTCTGGCAGGTAGTTTAGCCAGAGATAGTGTCAAGAAAGTTGTTTATGTTGAATGATTTAACTGAGACACATATAAATTGGTATGTGGTTGAATCTACTGATTACAAAAATGATTGGCCTTCGGAAAAAAATAAGAAAGCAATAATCCCACAAGCACAAACATTGTTTGGTATCATAATACTATGCCCTTTCCCTCTTCTATATAAACGAGTAAGGCCTCTCCAAGGAGACTTTTCTTGTGCTTCATAAGCTTTATTGATGATGATGTCTCTTTGATTTTTCACATAATTTCGATCAATTTATTGTGTCTGTGTTAATGCACATTGCCTGCTCCCAGCATTATAAAGTTATGCAACAACCATCTTAAATATCTTAAAAAATATTGATAAGGAAATCTCATTGAATCACACAATATGGATTTATCTTGTGTTTTTGACACAAAGGGTCTACAACCATCTGAAAAACCATGATACTGTAAAAGTATCTTAGAAAAGATACTATGATCAAGACCTTAATATTCTTGATGATAAACACGTGCACACATGCACAATAAGAACTCTTAGAACACTTGTGCACAAAAGCACAACTCACCAAATCTCACAAATGCACAAAGGCATAAAAGAATAAAAGCTCTATTGATAAACACTTGGGCTTTGACCCAAAGCCTTGTTCAAATATAAAGAGAAGGGATCTATTTATAGAGCAACAAAAGAGGATTTTGTGGGCCTTGGAGGGGCTCCACATGTAGTCGTTGGAGCCCCTCCAACGGTCACAAATGTGACCGTTGGAGGGGCCCAACGACTATATGTGGGCCCCCCAAGGTACACAAAGTACCACAATTAAAAGAAAATAAAAAGAAAAAAGAAAAGTAAAAAAATATACAATCATATTAAAAAAGATGAATATTCGTAAAAGGAGAAAAAGACTAAAATACCCCAACGGCTGATAAATATTTTTATATATATAATTAGATAGATACATGTACATATATATGAAATATATATGTATATGTATCTCTCTTTATATATATAAAAATATATATGATGAGCATTACAATGATTTGGAATTACAATTTAACAGATACTACATTGTATGAGACACAATTTAGTGACCAGAAACTGCAAGTCATGAGGGCTAAAAAAAACTCGTTTTCAATAGCCACTTTTATTGCTTAAACATAAAATTAGGGAACTGAATGATTTCTAATGGTTCTCCCTTTATGTTTCGAGTCCATTCTGTTGAAATGTGATTGTGGATGTTTTGAATCAAACACTTGCTTACAAAATAAGAATACAAATTTTCAAACCTCAAATTACTAACCTTGACATGCCACTAGATGCAAATAGGTCGCCCAATGTGTGTGCTTAGATCTCTAGGCCTATCTTCTAGTGGATGAAGAATTTGATGTCTCAATTGACTTATAATGGTTCCAGATATTATTGATATAACCAACAAAGTAAAAAGGAAGATACACACAATTACATAGTCAAAAGGAGAGCTAAACTAGACAAATTAGCAAGAACAGAGTCCACACTCATATGAGTTTCTATTCCAAGATTGATTAGGTAGGGATGTAAACTATTCGGGTTTGGGTTGGATGTTGCCAATACCAGATCTGACTAATTGGATATTGGCTAATCAGAGTAAGATTTGGATGGAGAAAAGTAGTACTGAATCTGATTAAATATATGTAATCAGACTTGGATATTGGCCAGATTTGGTTAAGAGATACTAAACTGCATCTGAATCAAAATTAATCAGATTTGGTTTCGTTTACCAAATCCAACTAATCAAACTCAAATTCAGGTTGGATATCTGATAACTTCAGTTCCAACCCATTGATATCCCTATGATCAGGTAATAGAAGCTACCTGTTGTGTAAGTAAAATGGATATGGCTGGTCTGAGCTAAAGCAGCCTTCTCAAGAGAAGGAAGTCCTGTCTCTAAATGTTGGATGCGGATCATCATGTCCTGGCCTCTTGCAGCAGTGGCCATCACTTGGTCATGCAAATCTTGAAAAATCTCAGCGGCAAATCTGGACAAGAGAAAGTGTGAAAAATACAATACCACATTAGTCAGACAGTACATGGATCTAAGGGTGCACAAGTCATTGTTCTTGTCCAACAAACATTTTAGAAGAATGATTCAAAATTCAGAGAGCAACTTTCAAATGCTATGTAGAACAGAGAATATAAAATCTAATGACAGATATGAAAAAGAAAGCAATCCTTTCATCATAAAATCCCATCAATAAGCTGTTGCAATTATTTATGAATATTAGATGGAACAAAGAAGCTGAAATGAACAAATATGGACTGAGATGTGAAAGAACATGCTGATGCTTCTGCATAGGAACAGAGAAACGAATTGAAAAATCAAATACAAGCAGAACTATGAATATTGAAGGAAGTCCTACACAATATTCACTCATAATGACAAAGAGATTTAGAAACATAACTGATGGAAATGTTGTTCCCAAAATGTCTTCAGTCCATTGAATACAGCATTGTCACTACTTAGGGTTCCTCAATGACCTTTGCAAGATACATTTCATATTCAGTTATACATGTTAGAAAATATGTACTTGTCTTGTTTATAACTAAGTATACTCATGTATACTTATGGGTATCATGTACTATATTTATTGTTTTCTT
Organism: Nuphar pumila; assembly: GCF_984573655.1. Lineage (NCBI taxonomy): Eukaryota > Viridiplantae > Streptophyta > Magnoliopsida > Nymphaeales > Nymphaeaceae > Nuphar > Nuphar pumila. The sequence continues at coordinate 6,424,734 of NC_143263.1, read as the reverse complement.
TTTGTTTTGCATTCTAGGTATACTAGATGTATACCTATTGCTTGTATTTTGCTTTTCAGTCAAGATATACACAAGGTATAACTACTTAGTTAGGATAACTATACTTTCTGTATACTTGTAGGCTAGAATAGGGTTCTTTTCATACACTTTTGTTTTCTTTTTGTATTTTTGCATTTTTGTATTTTTTATTTTACTGTTTTTTGTAGCCGGTCCAACTAACTGTTGGGTCAAACAAACAGTTAGGATAGTCTAACGGCTAGTATGTGGGTGTTTGTATATATATGAGGCTTTTGCCTCATTGTGTTTCTTGAGAGAGGATGAGTGTAAACATGAATGTGTGCTTCAGTGATTTGTAGTGAGGTTGTATTGTAATTTTTGAATGTTTTTTGTTATTAATAAAATTATTTATTTATTCCATTTCTTGGTGTTCTTAGAATATTCAACTATGTTGTTCTTTTCTCTTGACTAAATGAATTATGTTTATGCATTTAGTTTTTGTTGTTTTTCAATTTGGTTGTGTCTCGGGTTCCATGCTACTTCATGACAATACAATCACAAGTTCTGTGTAGAATGCAGATATACTATGAGCCAAAAAGATCTACCAGTTTGAAACAATTAACACAAATAAAAGGAAGGAAAAAAAGTAATGGGCATAATTAAATGCATTCACTATAGTCAAGGGGTAGTACGACTTTGAAAATCAGTGTTAAAATTGATTTAGCTAGCTTTTTACCATCAAACATAAGAAAACTACACCTTAAATCTCAAAAGAAAACACAGGAGGCCCAGAAAACAAGGTTGACCTGAGATTAATCATGTTGACTGATTAGTTAGCAATGCTTACAACAGATAAAAAAACTACTTGGTTGATTTGATAAGATTACATACAATCATCCCAATGAACCCAAAAAGACCTAATCCAAGTGAAATCAGCTTGAATCATGGTTCTCTGCACACACATAAATAAAATGGAAATTGTGTGAACTAGAGAAATCCCTTGGAGGCTTGGATGGAATGATTGGAATCAATTCATTAAGCAAACCTGCACGCATTGGATTATGATACAAGCCAAGGCCTAGTCAAGGTCAACTATACTAGCCGGCTAGCCTCTTTGGGGGAATCGGCTAAGGGGGAACTAGCCTAGGTGGGTCCATGAGGAGAAGGGTTGGGAATGATTGTAATTCCAAGGGTAATTGTACTTGTGCTGATGTGGCAAAGGTAAGTATAAATACCCCTTGACTATAGTGAATGCATTTAATTATGCCTAATTGGCTAGAGTCTATAAATACCCCCTAACTCTACTTGTAATTCATTCTATGTTGTACTTTGCTCTAATGTTTTGGATTCTCAATAGAGAATATTGGCTCTAAGCCTAATTGGCTAGAGATTGACACTAACTAATTGTTGTTAGAGAATCTTAACCGTCTAACCCCCTCCCTAACCTCTCAACCATTCCAACTTCCACATCTCTCTCCCTCTCCCAAGGCCAACCTACCTTCTCTCTCTTTCCTTCCTTCCTTCCCTAGCTAGCCGATTCTCCCTACTTCTCTACCACCTTCCCTCCATTGAATCAAGCCTAGACTCCCCTTCCATTGGATCAGTAACAGACTAACTTACATGTGAATTAACAGCCAACCATGTGTTGATTTTCAAAGCATTAAGTGAATATGAGAATACACAAACACGAGGAATTGCAAGTGTAAGACAAGGCATGTTCAAATAGGTTAAGTGTCGTCAGTAGGGCTGGAAACCAAGCTGAGCAAGCTGAATCATGCACTGTTCAAGTTTGGATCCTTTAGGCCAAATGCAGCCAGAACTCTGGCTTGGGATCCTAACAAGCAAGCTCAAGACTCCATTGAAAATTTATTCTTTTTCCATTGTCGATCATTTGAATTGGCATCCCCTTGTTCCAAGGTACATGCCTCAACCAAATGTCATGTGGCTGTGATGTGCAAGCAGGTTTCCAAGGGCTTTAAAATCAAAGGCCCAAAATATACCAAAATTTTGTAACTCAAAAAATTGTATTATTACATTGAAAAACACAACCAATGTCTGATCCTTAGCAAATAAACCATGCTGAACACATGGAAAACTTATTGTGGGCGCTACATTCAACAAAACAAATGAAGTTCATCAACCACCATTCTCAGACAATGCGAGCTTATTTTGTAGGTCATTGATACAGAGTGAAAGTTGGTGTATTAAACATGTTAACATGCTCTATCCAGATATCTACTTTTATTTTTTTGCAATATGATTTACTTAATAGAGTACATACTTTCTCTTTTAATTAATTGTCAAATTCTACCTTAACTAGAGAAAGAAAATAATGGCACCACCAATACAAATAGGCATTCTTTGTAAGAAAGATTTGGATGTTGATGAAAGCAAAGTTGGTTCAAACCCAACTTCTATTTGTATTCTTGTGATTCTCTCCAATGAGTTTCTAGCTACTAGGAGAATCTAATTATGGTGGATTAGAGAAATAGAATTCCCCTCTCTTAGGTCAGATCAATACAATGTGCTAACCTTTATTCTTTTCCTAAATCATGACCAGCTACATAGACAAAAAAGGTTTTGAACCAAATTTTTTAATACTCTGGCCTTTTCTGTTTATTGCTCTTTTCCATTTTGATCTTTTAGAAATCACTTTATACATATTGAATCAACTAATTGGCAATGAACTATTCAAAACTCACGATATATGCAAATTAACAAATGAACATACTAATGCTATTAGGTATCAAGTTTTAGTGGTCCTACAGTGATCCCTACTGAATCACTAACCCAGCTTTGGCTCCATCTTTCACATTTACTTCTCCTTTCCTTAATATGAAATAATAGAACCACCCAAATTTTAAGAAGGTTCATGGTCACAATGCCATAGTCTACATTTAGGTGAGAGAAATCAACAATAAGCATAAGAATTTATTTGAAATCAATCTTCATCGAATGTCTAGTAAGCGCACTATGTACATTATAGTTTCTTCATTCGCAAAATGTACCAATTCAGATAACAAGCGCTGATCCCCAACATTTTAACTAAATCAAAGAAGACAGCGACCTATGAAATTTGAGAATCCGAAGCATTCGGTTCACATCTAAAATTTTAAGTCTAAAATAGGGCCAATTTTAGAGTTCAAAAGCAAATTCAAGTAAAACGAATCAGAATCTAGGCATAGCAGAGCTCTGTCTACAAACATAAAAAAATATAGACTATCTAAATTCGAAATTCTGAACTGCATTGGCATCAATTCTCTTAGTATTCTACTCACAACAGACAGAGTGTATCGACAATGGTGGCCATAAAAAGAGGGATGTAATGCCGAGAACTCCATAGCAATGTCATTCCCACACTAAATTGCAGAAAGAGCAAAGCGTATGCATAGAGAGCAGCCGACGATTCTCAGGTCCAAATACAAAAGCAAAAGCGTCCAAATCCAGCAAGGAGAACGAGTAATCCTACAATGCCGGGAAGATGAAAGAGAAATAGGGCACAGAAGAAAGCTTACGCCGCAAGATCGCCGAGCTGCCGAAGGATCCCGACGAGTCCGGCGACGGCCACGCCCTCGAGGAGCGCCCTCGAGTCGTCCTTCCCGGCGGCACGGTAGAGTTCGTGATCTCCCAGCCCGTACTCATTCCTCACTTCGAACCGCACCAGAGGCATGGCGTTCCCTCTCCGTAAAACGTCGAAACACCTAACGCGAGGCAAAAGCCAGAACGAGAGCGAGACTCTTCTTCCTTCTCTCTTCTCCGTGCATCTTCCTTTCTTCAACAATCTTCCACAGCAAGCTTCCTGGCAGAATCTCTCTCTCTCTCTCTCTATATATATATATATATATATATGTGTGTGTGTGTGTCCAGCGAGAAACGACTTTCTTTCTACTTCTGATTCTCGCAAAGCGTTTTTCTTTCGGAGAGATCAGACTCGAGTGTGTTCATGGAGACCGATGCTTTCCGATAGCTCGAAATAGGATTCTCATGAAGGTCGACGCTATCTGAGAGCTCCAAATCGAGTTTTCGCGGGAAGTGATGTTCTCAGGGAGCTCGGAATCGAGCATTCGTTGAGGGTGATGCTTTCTGAGAGCTCCAAATGAAGTTTTTCACGGGAAATGATGTTCTCAGAGAGCTCGGAATCGAGTCTTCATGCAGATTGATGCTCTCAGAGAGTTAAAAAAAAATCAAACCCTTTCATGGAGACCTGTTGTTTCAGAGATACACCTCCGTGGAAATGCAGATAGAAAACTCTCTCTGAAAGAAAGGCCAGGAAATGTAAAATAACGGGCATGTTATATTTCTTAATTGACTAAAATACCCTTTTCCGATAAAAGAATGACGTAGACGTTGTCGAGCGCACGTCTTCAAGTGAGAAATGACCATTATGGCCATAACATTATAGGTAAGGACGATGAGATATTGGGTTGGAGTTTGGAACCCTTTCTGTAAACGGGTCGGATATAATCAGATTCGGCGTCTGATTAGGACTTGAATGAACGTAGTGATGCAAATCAGGTTAGATATTGCCTAACTTTGAGTTCGGGATAAGGTTCAGATGTAAGAATGCGATACTGAATCTGGACATCCAAATCCGGTTCCTGTTATCAATTGGTTAAGGTTTTGTTTACCAAATCCATCTAGACTGACACGGATTTGGTCGGATATCAGAACCAAACCTGCATTGTATTCATCCCTATCATTCAAGTTTCAAGCAGGGAAATAAAATGGTACCTGAAACAGTAGTGAGTTTGATCAATGAGTCCCTCCTCGGGCTGTTGCCACCTCTACAGCCAGAAAGTTTTATCCCAAAAATCTCTCCTAGCCTTTTTTTGTTTGTTTGAAATAGCCCTTGATTTGTACAAACTGGCGCATTGGGCTTGACGCTTAGGTTCTCTTTGAAGTTATCTATCAAGTAGTCTCTGATAGGTCTGCATAGGTAGTGGACTACACTGGGTCCGAACAGATATGGGTTGGACCTTGAGCTAGGTTTTGGAGTCCTGGTTGATAAAAGACCCGCTGATGGCTGATGGACCCACGATGAGTGGGATCTTAGGAGGCGAACCAAGTTGTTAAGGTTCGTGTGGGCTTGTCTATGTTGTGATAAACCAGGCTAGTAGGAACAAGGTCCAGCAAGGATGCCCAGTCTAATTTGAAATGTATCCAGTTTCTTGCTGGCTTTTCTAGAGTAGTAGGGATATATACGGGTTGGATTCATTTTGGATGTAAGCTTTACTGGGTCTGATCTAATCGGATTCAAATATTGATTCGTGGTCAGATAAAATACATATTTGGATTTGGATATTCCATCGGATTTAGATTCAGTTTCATATTGGGTTAGAATCCGATTATTAATCGAATGTCATATGTTCTATTGAATCCGACTAAATAGATACGGATTTGGTTGGATATCCAATCCATTGACATCCCGAATAGTAGGGTCAAAAAGGTAATATAGTCGTTCAACGAACACCCATGGTCCTAATGTATAAATCTAAATTAATAAAAAAACAATAAAAAACAGCCGGAGAGTTAAGAGGGCTGCACGTTAGCATACTTTATTTCCATCAGAGGGAGTTCTCTCTAGCGTCCTCACGTGACTGAGTTCGCGAATTTAAATAGTTAGCATTGACTAATAGAATTGAGTTCACGAACTCCACCACAATTTACACGGACACCCAAACGCGGCTTATTTTGGTGGTTTAGTCATTTTTGGTTGCATATAGCTTTTGAGCAAGACTTTATGTACTTAAGAGAAAAAGTAAGGTTTTTTGGTAATTTAAAAAATAAAAAGTGCAAAACAGTTACAGTGAAACTGCCTCTTTCCCTTTAAAAAATACAAAAAATAGGAGAGTTCAAAAAAAAGAAAATTACCATACTGTACTCATACACTTTCTCAAGGACATTTCTGGCCACGTAGTGATGTGCATAAAAAAGCGTTTTCGCTAAATAAAAAATAATTAAACGTGAAAATTTTTAAATATATTTTAAAGGTTGACCAAGCTCGTTTCTGCCACTTCTGATATTAAAAAAGAAATAAAAATATGCAATTTAAGACCGTGGAAATTAGGGATGACAACGGATCGGATTTTACCCCATATCCGACCGAATCTGACTTTGTTTAGTAGGATTTGGTAAGCCAAAACAATACCTGATTATAATAAAAATGTGGATATGGTTTTGTTTTTTTGCTACCCAATCCAATTATATGTAAATAACCGGATATAGTATGAGCTTTTTCACCATCCGAATCCGAATACGAACTCGAATCCGTTTAGCCGGCATCCAGTTAGTCGAATCTGGTATTTGCCAGATCCGATCTGAATCCGAACTGTTTACATACCTAGTGGAAATGAAAGCCACCCTACGGGCCACCAGGTGTTTAAGTGGGTCTTGATCCTTTCAGGCCTAGGTGAGACCATATCTGGATCCAGATCTCATTAGCTCCCAAAACTAGTTAGGTAGATGTATATATATACATGTAAGGTACCATGATTGGATTGGGTTCTTTAGAGTTTCAGTTGATTTAATAGATCGATTTAACAGATCCGGGTTCAGAATCTAGTACCAAATCCGACCATTTATCTAATTAAATCCAAAAAACTTCTTACCATATATCCAACTAAACAAGTTCAGCCAGAAAGCCTCGCCCAAATACTAACGACAACTTCAGTTCAGGCAACCCATTCACAATGGATCCATCAGTTATGTTAGGTGTTGGACTGGATTGGATGCGGTCGAAACTTTGATCCAAGCCCAGTACATTATTTTGTATTTTATGGATCTTAAAATAGAATGTGTTTTTGGATCACATTGGGACTTCTATGGCTGGAATATTGGATTCTTTTAAACTCGGACACCAATTCTGGTTGAAATTTCTGTTGGATATACATTCAGGTCCGGATTCTAACACAATTTCTTCGCACTTTTTACAAATAAAAATTCATGTTTTTAACTTATTTTTACCGTATACAACAATACCATATAAATTTAAGGTATGATTCAAGCCTACTTCATTAGATAATGAAAAAGAATCATGATCTAGCCCATATTTAGTCGGCCAATCCGTTTGCATGCTTTTGATTCACGCACCAAATTGGTCCACAAACTAGGGCTGCAAATGGATTGGATATGGTCGGATATCCGATATGAGTCTGTCATGTTTTTTTTTCCAGACATGGATCGTTTAAATAAGACCCAAATGTACATTCACATTGGACTCAGATATGTTTAATCAGATTATTTCCAGATTCAGGTTGGATTCAGATCAACATTTCAAGTCGGATCTTGAATAGGTCCATTTCAAAATCTGACCAGATTACATTTTTTAAATGTAAATAGCTTGTTTTTGTTCTATTTTTTCCTAACCCAGTATTTCCACATGTATATATTTCAGATTTAGATTCAAACTTATTAGTTCCTCGGATTCGATTCGGATTTGGATCTGGCAAGATCCTGCCTAAGTCCAATCCATTTACACCCCTACCACCAACACAACTATTAGCAATATTTGAAGATACAATGATATTACATAAAATAGATACAGTATCATAAAAATGTTAGAATAAAATACATTTAAAAACATTGTGATAATATTACAATATTATGATATTATCATGACATTTTTAACTAATTTTAGATATACTTTAAACTTATGTTTTGTTTATTTTTATGTCTTTAAAAGTTTATATTATTACTTATGTTTTTACGAAAGTGAATTATCTAAACCTATTCATTTATTAATTATTATGTGTTTTATTTAAATTTTGGTGCGTTTTAATTATCAAGACATTTTCACGCTTAGAAATAAAAGAGAGAGATGGGTAGAGACAACCAGGAGTTTTGCCTGAAAGCAAACACCGATGAAAGAATGCGCAATAGTTCACTGACGGAGCACTTTTATACCGAAGATCAATAGGGCTAGGTGAGTTGAGATGCCGAACTATCAAACTCTATACCAACGGGGGCTCAGCTTCTCTGGTAGGAGCGGTTAGTGTACGTTACCTTGTGTTGGGATGTTGCAAGTTCGAATCCCAATGGTATAGTTGTATAACTAGGGGTGTCAACAGGTCAGGTTTACCTCGACCGATCTGGACCAAACCCTATAGGGTTCAGGTATGCTGACAAATAAGAAGACCTGATTAAGACCTGGGCCTGGACCCGAAGGTCTGATTAAAACATGGACCCAAGTATAGTTTGTGAAATTTTATACCAGACCCGGGCCCGACTCGAGTTTCGATTAAGACCTGTAAATTTTCAATGTGAAAATGATAAAAAATATTATTTTACCAGGTATGGTCCAGGTCTGGTTCATGTAGTTTTTATCGAGCTCGGGTATGATTTTTCTTATAGTATACCCGATTAGACCCAGGTTCCGACCCAATACCGTACTAAAAAATCTAGTCCAACCAAATCCAACCCGTTGACACCCCTATGTACAACTGGTAGGGGTCTGCCTAACCCCAGCTTTCTCTGTCCAACGGATGTGGCCAATACCAGATCTGACTAATTGGACGTTGGCTAAATCAATTGGGATTCGTATGGTGAAAAGCTTATGCTGAGCCAGATTTTTTGCATCTAGTCGGATTCGATTTTAATTAAATCCAGATATTTTTCGGATTTGATACTTAAAAACAAAAGCATATTCGCATGAGATTATAATCGGATATGGGTATGGCTTACCAAATCCGGTTAAATGTAGTTAAAATCATAGTGTTACCTCAATATATAGAAATGTATCCACAGTTTTGCCCTTATTCTGAATTTATTGATGAACATCCAATATTGCTAGAGCAAAACAAGGTTTTTATTTGTCAATTGGATATATTATTTGAGCCAAAGAAGCGAGGATAAGGATGAGGAAATAAAGTTTAGATCTAAAATGAGCTCTAGTTAATTTTTTAAAAGGTTGATTGGTCATTTCCAACATGCAAGTTTAGTGAAAGTTATGCAGTTCTTCGCTTAACACAAGTTAAAAGTTTGGGGTTTTACCGACCTTTTGGCTCTCTTGACCTAATATAAATTTACTTTGTATAATGCAAATTGTAGAGTACTCCTTTACCATATTGAACGAAAAAATAGAAACTCAGAATGAACTTGCAAGATATTAGTTCTTCCTTAAATGCTACCCATGGTCCAAGTTGAGATCACAAGATTGCATATCACAAATAATATAAGCATGATGATGTTGTATCTTTCTTTGATAAATTTTGGGTTGTCCTAAGGAATCTCATCAATATAACTTTATTCTTCCTTAAAAAAGGCATAAATTTTTTTAACTTTTGAATTCTCGATGACATAATCTAGATAGTTCATTTGCGCATAATCAACTACATTTGCCAAATTAGACGAGTCAAAGTCTTTTATTACATCAAAAAATTCAAGATGTTTTTATTCAATGATAAATTTCACACACCTTTTCTTCCTCCATAATGGGAGCACTACTGGTTGATTTCATCATAATATGACCTTTACTTTCCACTCTTGGAGCTTTCACACGACATTCTTTTTCTTTTATAGTGACAATCTTAGTGGATGACTCAGGCATAATATATTTTTTTGGGACTTGTCCAGAGTAATTTTTTTTCTCACATTGGTGGACTTGAGTGCAAGCTGACTATGGTGTTTAAATGATTATGAGGTTTCTTTCTGATCAATAAAGTTAGTACAAACTCTAGAAATTATGATAAATTTTTTATACTGGTTCAACTATGCTAATCATATGGACTCAATCATTCTGAATACAACTTGGTTCCTCCTAAGGTTTTTCATTTTTCAAGATCAGTTCACCTTTGTCAATGTGTTCTTGGATTATGTTCCTAAGAAGAATGCACTCTTTAGTATCATGACCAATACCCTTATGATATTTGCAAAATTTTGTTGGGTCCCTTATTTTTATCTGGGGAGAATCTGACACTTTTTTTTGTGCTTTTCGAGAAGTAGCCACAATAACTTGGCTCCTAGGTGATTCTTTCTTATTAGACATCATTTTCAAATTTAGTATTAACCAAAATTCTGTTATACATGCCTATTTTAAAGTTTTATTCCATCCATGTGACAACATTAATCAGATTGATAAAGATGTCACGCCTCTGACTAGCTAGTAGAATCTTAAGTGCTGGTTGAAGTAGTCTAATACTATGGTGAGTTAATGAGATTGACGTATTGGATTCTTTATCCGATGGTATACAACTCTCCATCGGTTGATAAAGTCTTAGGCATCTTCATTATTCTTCTGCCTGAGATCATAGAGCTGACTGATTGTTGGCAATGCCTCGATTTTATATAGGAACCTTTGCTTTGTGTGCTTCTCTTTTTTAGGTATGAAAGTTTCTAATATAATAGATGTCCAAGGTAGAGAACCAAGACAATGCATCTCCTTTTAAGCTTCTGAAAAACCATCAAATCATAGCCTAGTCATTTTTTATGCAGTCAAAGTAAGCATCCAAAAATAAGGCCACACGAGTCTTTGGGTTTCCTGTCCCATTGAGCTTCTCGAACTTTTGGGACATAGTACCCAAAGGCTCATTGTCTTGGCACGGAATAAAATCCTAAATTTCATAAGAACTTCTTTCATCCTTGGAATACCTCATTTGTTTGTTCACATTACAAAGCTCCTTTTCATGATTTTTGACCCTCTTTTCATACTCAGTGAGTTGTAGATACAAAGTCTGGGTTGTTGGTAGCATGATTTCCAGATGATATACAAACTGATCTGGCTTAACTGGGATATTCTGACTTTTTTGTTTTTGCATTTGCTTGAAACTATGGAGCTTAGCTTTATTTCTATGAACTTCTATTGAATTTCACTCATTATTAGTCTCAAGGCATTGTTGTAACTTTTCAGTTCTTCGAATACAAACTTATTTAGGATATCTTGGACAATCCCATTTCCCTTGTCCAATACCTCACGAGTATATCAATCTTCATCCTCATCAGTCGTAGGATCACTCCCTTCCCCATCCAACTATTGGTCTTGGTTCTATAAACACACAAGAGTTCACATAAATCATACAACACATAAATCACATTTTGAAAAATAGATTTTTCCTAATTTTCTTTGTATGCTCCAAGAAAATGTGGGGCTACTTCACAAGGTTCTTGAGCTATATGCTCAAGCTATAGCTCCAGGTATGTGCAAGTGAGTACTCGACCTCCTTGAACCACCACTGATATACCCAATCTGATGACTTTTGACACTGATAGGGGGGATTCGAAGATCCAAAAATATAGAATGGGATAAGGGGTTTTGAAAATCCAAATAAGAAAACATAGGCTCTATAATCGAAATACTAAGAAAAGAATAAATAAAGAGAGAAGCACAAATAATGCAAACAATGTCCCACACAAGTTGAAAACCTAACTTGTTGGAGGTTGTGAATTTTTTGAAAAATCCTACGTGACACGAATTTTTCTAACAAGCGTTTCTAATTAATTTTTCTAATCTAAAATAAGTAAGCAAACACCAACTTCTAACTAAGGTTTTTACTTATGAAAGCGGGAAATAAATACCCAAAAATATATAACTTTTTAATCAAAAGTTTTGGAAGGCCAAAAAATCACTTTCACGATAAGTGACTTTTAATAGGATATGATTCATGGGAATACAGATCGTTGGATTGAAAATAAGATCTGAAAAAACCTTTACCTAAGTTTTTTCTTGTGTCCAAACACAATAAAAGAGCACCAAATAACAATATCAAAATGATTAAAGGATCATGAGTGGTGGAATCATCGGATTCTGATACCTCAAAAACAAAGTCTGATCCAAAGTGAGGGAGTTACCTAGAGATTTCTGCAGTCCAAGATGTGTACTAGATTTTAACACTAGTTTTGGACCAAGAAAACAACAAATTTCACAAAAGTTCCCAAAAGAACAAGAAGAGATGACTCAGAGACCTTTTCAAGGATACCTTACTTACAGTAAAATGAGATGCGGGTGCTACGATATAACCTTGACAATTTACCTAAAATAGGAGAAAAAGTCATTGAGACACTTATTCTAACTGATCTAGGCTATTTTCTAGAAACCATTATTGAAATTCAAGAAAAGTAGCAATAATAACTAGAAAATATCAGGAAGTCATCTTTTCAACGCCACTAAAATCACTCTGACCCGATGTGTGGTTAAAGAGATATGACTTTTGGAAGATAGACTGTCCAACGATTACAAATTGCATACGATGATTCAGCCTTGGTTTTGCAACCTAGAAATGATGAATCTAGAAGGTTTTTAGTTTTTACTCAAAATAGAGGAGTTTCATATATGGATCTGAGCTTTCCAATGACTATGAAAATGTCGTTTTCTGAAATCGAAGCACTGAGATGCAACTTGAAGAACAAAAGTAGGCCAACAAAAAACAGTCTAAAAATGGTTTGTTTCTTGATTTCCATGCATTTGAGGCCTTAGAGGCAGAATCCAAATCCGCGATGAAAATGGGAAATGTAGGGTCGATCATCTATTTTTTAATGTCTCCTGCAAGATGGTAATATGACTTACGAACATAGAGATATGGCCTTGACAACGGGGCAAGGTCAGACAAGAAAATGAAATAGAATTGCATTTTGGATTCAAGGGGATCCAATATATGAAATTATTAAAAAAAACAATAAAACTACCTCAGATTGCTAAGATCCCGAAGATGCTGATTTCGATGACTAAGCAGGTGGTTCCCACCAAGATTTTATAGATTACAAAATTTTGAAAACTAAAAAGAGGGTTTTATCCGAAAAAGATTGGGATTCAAAAACCAAATCAAAATATAAGATGAAAGAGTTGTGGGGTCTGCTCTTTAAGTTGCACACTTTTCCTACTCTGCTGAGTAGGGATTAGTCACACCAGGAGCTTGAAATCTATAATGCCGAGTTTTAGTTTGTGAATGACCATACCTTATTCTTGGGTCCTAAAAGAAGGTAATCTTGATGGTATAAGACATTATTAAAGCTAAAAAAACATGAAAACATGAAAACATGAAAACATGAAAAATGACAAATATAATATTCTTTAAAAAAATCTATATTTTTATAATAAATAAACAAAATAAATATAACAAAAAGTGTAAAAAAATTGAATCACACTTTGTGCTTAGGTAATCTTTTCTTCTGACAACGATGAGCACATAGAGACTCTGACAATATTCTGGCTCGACGAGAGCTCTAAAAGACTAAGTGAGATAGAGGATTTAGACCTATGGTAGGTTAGATGAGCTCAGCAGGGCTAAACTCACATGAGCAAAGTCTAGGTGATGGGCTTTAAAAAACTAGGTTGGACGATAGGGGTAACATAGTTTCTTTACTTAAATGCTAGATGTTGAACTAAGGAGAGGGGGTAACTATTGATATATTTTAAGACAGGTTTGGATCCAAATCCTATAGATTTGAGATCTAAAAATCTAAATTTGACTTCTGATGACATGACACAACCCTATTGGTTAGAGGTTTGAAGTTGTCATGTGTGATTTTGTTTTTGAAATATATTTTGAATTATTAATTTTTGATAAAAGGTAAGTGCAAATCATACACCAAATTTCAATAACTGATTCACACATGAAAGTGGTGAAGTTTGGGTCGAATCTACAGGGAATGGAGTAAGACTAGGTATTCCACAAAATTCACACTTCTTTATTGCCTTAAAATAAAAAAATCCAAAAACAATCGAGCACCAAGCCTATTACAAGTGTTCGAGCAGAATTAAAAATTAATACAACCCGATTTAAAAATTGGCCTAAGGCTCTACTTAACTAAATGAAAAAAGAATATAAGCAAATGAAATTAGCAACTTGATGTCCTTGTCACGATGATGTGCACGAGATGGCTTCCTTCACCTGCAAAACACAAAACACAAAAAGGAAACTTGCTTGCTCAAGAGTTAGTACACCTAACTTAATCTAGACCGTGGGTTCTAAATGCAGAAATATGTGAAAGCTAAGACACAACAAATGCAAGCCTAAACAACCCTAAAAACCGACCTAAATGCAACCTAAGATGATAGACTACGACTATGTACACGGTCGAGTCAAACACATTGACTAGACCGCACTACCGACTAGACTTGGGCCTAGTTGGCTGAACCAATTTTTGCAAACAGTTCAAGTCTATTTTTTTTTATAAAAACCAGAATGTAGTCTGCTGTAGCAGACATGTTCAGACCTCCAGAATGTTGCTGGGTCCCACTTTGAACCTCTACCAAAGTAAAAAGATAAATCTGCCCTTCTTGACACTAGCTGATTGGGTCGAGTAGACTAGACACCTAGATGAATGTAAAAACTAAACCTAGCCCAGTTGGATGTTTGACCAACTCAAACCAGTGTTAGTACTGACTCTAGACAACCTAAAAATAACGTGAAACATAAAAAATAAAATAAAACAACTAAAGTGGACCGAGGCCAACCGACACCCGAGCCCACACACTGAGCTTAGTCGGACTAGTGCTATCCTGCGACAGACCCAGAAAAACCGGTCTGTGTCACCGCCTGCTCTGAACATTGGTGATTTAAAATTTTTAACTGTAGGTTTCTGTGTTCACCAACGAACTACAACCCCAAACTAGGCTAAATTAAATAATAACATAAAATGACATCAACAGTGTCAGTCAGTTGGATTCCTGATAGAATCCGGTTGATCGATTTGTAACATCTAAAACTCCATGCTCTGATATCGAAAAAAATCTTGAAAAATCAAAGTATGAAGTGGACACACAAAACTTCAACACAAAAGAAAAAAATAAAAATAAATTAAATTTTTTAAAGGAAATACGTGTTGTACAAGATTGACCTAACAGATCTTGACTGTGCCAGGCGTCAGGGACGCCCCTCGACTTTCGGATTTTATAAATCAAGATCCCGTGGATGAAATCAAGCCAAAATTTAACACAGGCTTGTTGAAAGTGTCTTCTACAATATATTCAAAATTTAGATCGATCAAAGATCGATAACTACCTGAAATTGGCAGTTTCCTACCGGATAGGGCTGATATAGATCCGTAAACCTGATTTTGTATTTAGGTGATTCTGATCTGATCTGGAATGCTTTTCTTCTAAAAAAATCATAGAATGTCAAGGACAACCTTCTCTAATCAAAAAATGTTTTTTTAAAGATTGTTAAAGTTACAGAAGGCTGTCGACTTTTGTAGACAAAGAGAAGGGGATACAAGATGTTGATCCTACCTTAGTGGTAGTTTCTGAGTTGTAGCATTGGAGGGGGTAGGTTAGCCAACATCTTTGATTTTTCCTCAGACGTAGAAGATGATTGGAGAAGAGAATAAACATAGTAAGAAATACAAGGCTTATCGGAGAGGCTGGTGCTCGACCTGGAGCAGAAGAAAAGGAGGGCAGCTACAACGAGAAAAATTGTAAAATACAAAGGAAGAATGAGGTTCTCTTCTTTCTCTGAGGCTTTTATTCAGAAGGGGCCGTTTTGGTGAATTTGGTCCACCACTTGCCTTTTCTAAAACATGTATGAAAGGTGAAGGAGGAGGAAGCAAGGAGGAATAAACAATAAATTGTGACTTTTATTTGCTTTCCTCTTTTTTTTATATATATTTTCAAACCTTCTGAAAGTGAGGGGGTGATTTTGAGATTCATGCCCCCTCCTTTCTTCTTTCCTTTCTTGAGAATAAGATAAAGAGGGAAAAGGGGACTTTGAAAATCTTGCCCCCTCTCCTTCCTTCTTTGCATGACATTTCAATTTTTGGCAATTTCTGCTTGACACCTTAGCCAAATGCCACAAAAAGAGGAAATTCAAAAATTCAAATTTCCTAGAAGGTGTTGACTTTTAGATTTTATATCCAAACCATAATATACCTTGGATCCAATCCAGATGAATTTGGGTCTTATGTCATGGGTTGGACCAATTGGATCCGCTTCTGAGATCTAAATCCAAAATTATGCTCTAAAATTCAAAATTATATTTTGACTTCAATTCTCTATTGTGCAATTTTTAGTCCTAAGCATAGACAATTATGTCAAAAAGCTATAAAAATTCTTGCATTTGAATGTGAAGATGTAGCCCTTATCGTGCTCCATCAAATGCCCCCATGCCTAGACCTTTGCTCATCCTTGAGCAATGCATTGTCTAGACTTCATGCTTATGTTTTGCAGAAAGATAAAAACTTTACATGCTAACTATCCTAACTCACTTTCGTAGAAATCACAATTGCATTTAGCATATGCAACAAGCCCTTTAAACCCCCAAGTTACCCTGATGGATGAGTAACGTCTCGTGAGGGTTTCCAGTGATGCTATCTCCCAACATCCCTGTCATGCATTTATGCTTCCTCGAAATATGTATGGAATATGACATGTATTTCTCTTAGATATTAATTTATGTCTCATCGAAACATGTTAGATGTGACATTTAGTCTCCTATACAACATTCCTATACTCCTTTAGTTACGATCTACATGTATCATATAGTAATAAAAGCTATGATGCATTCAAATGCCTAAGTAATTCCAAATATGATCTCATGATTATGCACTTCCATATCAACTGATCACACCTCAAAATTTATTGCATGTGCTCTTTATGTTTTCTTTCATGCCTTGTGTAATGTCAGTGTTCCTTAGGTTATTTACAAGGTTCATGTAGCGAGCTTTGGGCTATTGGCTCCCAGATGAGGTGACCTTAGGGCACCAAGTGCTAAGCACCCCTCAGGCTTACTTACTCAAATCAAGTAGGCCACGAACACTAACTAGACATAAAGTTCTAGTTTCTCCACATTTTTATTTTTTGTGTGAACCATCACATCTTATAGGGTGTAACAACCCAACTACTTTCATCATTTGGATCACTAAAGCTTACTCACTAAGAACATATTTTTTTTTTCGATGGTGCTTTGTATATCTCATTTCGATGCCTTCTTTTTTTCCGATGGTGCTCTGTATATCTCATTTTGGTGTATTTTTGAGACATATTTATCCCTACTTTAACACTATCATGCATGTAGTCTCATACATATATACCTACATATAATATCTTGACTGAATTTATCCAAAAAGTGTCATATAAGGGATATACATCCTATCTAACATGTTTAGGCCCTTAATATAAATTAAATCTAATTTACATACATATTTCTTACCTATATATTTTTATTTAAGCAAGACATGCATAAACAAGCATATTTTAAAAAATGCACTCTCCCCCATGCCTAAATTTCACTCTCCTCAATGGTTTGCTATGGATGCCTAATAATATGTCATGCTATGAAATATGCAACCATTCATAAACTAAAGATAATAAAGTTGGAGAGATATCACCTAAATTTTGTCTTTCTATGTGCCCTACGTGCCTATATATTCATGAACATTTCAAACGTAGGTTAGTCCTATAAGGAAAGCATCATAACTCTATGTTACAACAAGTTTCTGAATCTCTCAGAAATCATATAGGTTACCTCTTAAAAAACACTAAGTTTTATGCCTTCAGCCAGACATATCTATATTCACCGTTCATCGTTCATGAGATCAATAGACTCAAGGTCATGCTCAGTCGGGAGATCAGAGATATACAACTTCAACTTTGGCCCGTTAACCTTAAAAATGCCCTCTGTTTTTGGGTCTTTTAGACTCATAGACCCATGAGAGAATACTTCATGCACAATGAAGGAACCGCTCCATCTAGACCACCGTTTGCTAGGGAAGAGTTGCAAATGTGAAATAAACAACCAAACCTTCTGCCCATTTTCAAACGTTTCCCTCAAAATGTGTTTATCATGAAAAAGCTTTGGTTTGGGCCTTATAGGTTTGGGCACTATCATATGCATCATTTTGTAACTCTTCAAGCTCACTAAGTTGCAAATGTCATTCCTTGCCAGCTTGCGCTAAATCAAAATTTAAGCTTCTGATTGCCCAATAGGCCCTATGTTCCAATTCGATAGGCAAGTAACATGCATTCCCAAAAACCAAACAGTATGAGGACATGCCAACAGGGGTCCTAAATGTAGTTTTGTAGGCTCACAAGGCATCATCAAGGCGTTGAGACCAATCTTTGCGATCTAGCCTAACAATTTTTTCTAATATATGTTTTAGCTCTCTGTTGGATACTTCAACCTTTCCATTGGTTTGAGGGTGATAGGGGGTTGCAATTTTGTGCATTACGAAATATTTTTTCAAAAGAGAAGCTACCTGTATATTTTTGAAATGATTTCTCCCATTACTTATCAATGCTCGAGGAACACCAAATCAACTAAATATGTTATGCTTAATGAATTTAAGCACTATCTTATGGTCGTTTGTGCACATAGGCACTGACTCTACCCATTTGAAGACATAATCCACTGCCACTAAAATGTATATATAACCAAATGAAGGTGAAAAAGGACCCATGAAATCAATCTCCCAAACATCAAAGATTTCGATCACAAGAATGAGGATAAGGGGCATCATGTTTCGCTGAGACATGTATCCCGTTTGCTGGCATAAAATGTAATATTTATAAAATTCGTAGGCATCTCTATGCAATGTGGGACAGAAGAATCCAGACTGCAAGACTTTGGCTGCAGTATTTTTACTTGAAAAGTGGCATCCACATGCCAGCGTATGGCAAAACTTGAGGATGCTCTCTACTTCAACCTTTGGGACACACATTTTAATCATTTGGTCAGCATAATATCGAAATAATTCTGGATCTTCCCAAAAATAGTTCTTCACCTGAGCATGGAATCTATTCCTTTCGGCCTTACTCCACTGCTCAAGGAGTTTTATGGTCACCAGATAGTTCACAATATTAGCAAACCATGGTAGACATCAGACTGTCATAATCAGCTCGTCCGAAAAAGACTCATTTATTTGACTCTGGTTGTTAGATGTCTCTACAACCAGTCTCAACAAATGATCAACTACTATATTAGCTTTTCCACTCTTATCTCGAATTTTGAGATCGAACTCTTGTAGTAGCAGAACCCACCAGATGAGTCTAAGTTTGGTGTCTTTCATGTTCAATAAATATCTGAGTGCAACATGATCCAAATAGACAACCACCTTCGACCCAAGCAGATATGATCTAAACTTCTCTAGGGCAAAGACTACTGCGAGAATTTCCTTTTCTGTTGTAGTGTAATTCAATTGTGTGTCAGAAAAGGTTTTGCTTACGTAGTATATCACACAGGGTTTTTTATCACTTCTTTGCCCTAAAATAGCACCCACCGCATAGTTTGATGCATCACACATGATCTCGAAAGGTTTCGTCCAGTCTGAAGACCTCAAGATCGAGACACTAATTAAGGCTTTCTTGATGGTGTAGAAAGCCTTACTACATTTATCATTAAAATGAAAAGGTTAATCCTTTGCTAGTAAATTACACAATGGTCTAGATATTTGACTGAAATCTTTTATAAATTATCAGTAAAAGCCAGCGTATCCTAAGAATGACCGGATCTTCCTGACAGACTGAGAAGGTGTTAACTTGGTAATGGTTTCCACCTTTGCCTTGTCTACCTCGATCTCCTTTTTGGACATAAAGTGTCCTAGAATTATACCCTACCGGATCATGAAATGACTCTTCTCCCATCTGAGAACAAGATTAGTCTCCATATATTTTTGAAAAACTTTTTGAAGCTTATAGAGACAATTTTCAAATGATGAGCCATAAATCAAAAAGTCGTACATAAAGATCTCCATCACATCATCCATCATGTTGAAAAAGATGGCCATCATGCACCTCTGGAAAGTAGCTGAGGCATTACATAGCTCAAACAACATATGCCTAAATGAGAATGTGCCATATGGACATGCGAATGTTGTTTTCTCCTGATCCATAGGGTAAACAACTACTTGGTTATACCTAGAATATCTATTAAGAAACCAAAAGTAGTTTTGCCCTGTGAGTCACTCTAAAATCTGATTGATGAATGGTAAAGGAAAGTGATCTTTTCTCGTTGCCTTGTTCAATTTTTTATAGTCTATACAGACTCGCCATCTCATAGTGGTGTATGTGGAAACACTTTTCCCCTTCTCATTTTTGACCACAGTGAACCTAGACTTCTTAGGTACTATCTGAGTTTGGCTTACCCATTAGCTATCAAAGATGAGGTAAATGATACCTGCATCCAACCACTTGACTACCTCCTTCATATTGGGATTTAACCTTCTTTGAATCTCCTTGGAGGGTTTGACACCCTCTTCCATGATAATCTAGTGCATGCAAAAGGATGGGTCAATCCCCTTGAGGTCTGCCACTGACCAACTTATTTCCGATTTGTATTATCGCAAGACCTCAATAAGTTGATTCTCTTGTTTATCAGTAAGGTTTGCAAAAATTATAACTGATAAAGTTTGGTCTTTACCCATAAATGCATACTTAAGCAAAGCTAGTAGAGACTTTAGCTCAAGTGTTGGCGGGCTCTGAATGGAGGGTTTGGCAGGGGATTCTGCTAAGTCAAGAAGGGGTTCAAATTTTCAGCCTTGAAATAAAGTGCTGGAATAATTCAAAACAACATTCATGATATCATCACCATACTCATCATCAAACTCTAACTTCTATGGTGGATTGGATTGCTCCCATTAGGATTAGTGTTATCCATATAGAAACATTCGTTATTTCCCGTTGGTCTCATAGCAGCATCGAAGATATTTAATCGCATCTTCTTGTTGCCAAATGAGACATCCATCGCCCCAGTACGACAATTAATACAAGCATTGGCAGTGACCAAGAATGGTCTGCCCAAAATGATGGGGGTCTAGTGGACGACATCAATGCCTTCCATATCTAAGATAATAAAATCAATAGAGAAAAAAAAATCTTCGACCTTGACTATCACATCCTCCAATATCCCATGAGAGATCTTGGTAGACTTGTCGGCTAATTATAAGGTAATCGAGGTAGGTTTTATGTTCCCAATCCCAAAAGTATCATACAGAGAACCTGATAAAATATTTACACTAGCCCCAAGATCGAGCAAAAAATGCTCAATGATTATGTTCCCTATAATACAAGAGATGATTGGTGCCTCATGATCCTTGAGTTTAGTTGGAGTTTGCTTGCTCCATCAAGAAGATCTTCTTGGGCAGAAATTTTGATTTTTTTTTCTGCGTGTAAAGTTCTTTAAGGAACTTTGCGTATGTAGGCACTTGATGGATAGCATCTAACAGGGGAAGGTTGATGTAGACTTGCTTGAATAATTCAAGCATTTTCTATATCTCTATCCCTTGTTTGCTGAAAGCTCTAGACTTTTCAAGTGCTTGAGGAAAGGGGATAGGGGGATCATACGAAGTAGATGATTCTTCTTGCAAATTTTCTTCCTTTTCCTCTACATGGTTTTTAGGTGGTGACTGAGAGGGTATGAATGTAGGAGCATCCTTTCTCTGAGTGACCTCCTTCTTGTGCTCCTTACCAGAACGTAAGGCTAGGACTGCCTTGGCTTGCTCATGATGAGACTCTGTGAAGTGCAAGCCAGGTTGGGCCAGTTCTTTGCCGCTAGGGTTGATCAGAGGTTGACTAAGCAATGTTCCCTCACTCCTCCTGCTCAAGGCCTCTGCCAATTGTCCCATCTATACCTCAAGTTTTGAAATCAATTGGGTATGTGAATTGAGGTTGGCCTTTATATCATATAATGCTTGCAAAAGCTTCTCCTTAAAAGACTGACTAGTTGAAATCTCTTGCTGGGCATTTTGTCTTAATAGGGGTGAATTTTGAGGCATTGATCTTTGAAAAGCGCCAAACCCACTGGGTCTTCCTTGATTCTGGTTTGAAGCCAGTGTATTTTATGAATTTCTTCATGCAAAATTAGGGTAGTTTCTTCAACCCAGATTATAGGTAGGTGCATATGGATCATGCACTGGTCTGGAAAAACCTTGGGCATCATTCACCTGTTCTTAAACAAACTCAGGATAATGAGGTGTTGCTGGACTGTTTGTTATATAGTGTGTAGGGCTAGCATAAAGCTCACACACTTGATTCATTGTAGTTAGGCCGATTAACAGTTGGTCCACTTTTCTGGCCAACTGGTTCACCTTGATTTGCAGCTCTTGGTTGGACCCAACTTCTAGAATTTCTCCCTTTTTAGGACCACTTCGATCAAAGGTGGTCTTCTCAAACCTCGAAGATGAGGCATGGTGTATAGAGTTATCACTCTATGTTTTGAAAGTCGATCACAATTCATCTTCGTTCTTGAGCATAAATGTGCCCCCATAAGCAACATCCACCATCTAATGATTCTTCTCGGTAAGACCATCATAAAAATATTGCACCGATTGCCATTTAGGTACTTAGTGATGATGGCATCTTCTCAAGAGGTCCTTGAGCCTTTCTCATGTTTCATGAAATTACTCTCCTTCCAGCTGCAGAAAGCTAGTGATTGCTTTCCTATACGGATTCATTTTACTAATGGAAAAGTATTTCTTTAAAATTTTTTTTGGAGTTGCTCCCATGTGGTAATTCGAATCGAGTCAATGAACTTCAACCAATGCTTCACCTTATCTTTAAAAGAGAAGGGAAAGAGCGTGAGTTTTAAGGCATCATCTTTAAAGTTGTGAATTCGCACAGTCGAGCAAATTTCTATGAATTCATCAAGGTAGTGATAAGGATCCTCATTACTGAGGCCATAGAAATATGGAATCATTTGAATAATGTTAGCCTTGATCTCAAAGGTGTTTGCCCCTACATCCGGTCTTGTGATGAAAGAGGCTGGGGTATACTTATTAGGAATAAAGTACTCCCTAAGTGGGCGTATTGGGACCTCCTCACCCATTGCTCTACCTCGTGGAGAACTGCTCCTAAACAAATACTCAGAATTGAGAAGCACAGTTTGGAGCTAGGGGTCTTGAAAGAGTCGTGTTTGCATATACTGTAGTTAGACCCGATAAAGCAAACATCTTAGAATTGGTTTTCTACCTACCCTAGCGTGCAATCACGATCAAACCACACCATGAAGCATGTAATTATAACAAAAACAAATAAACAGTCAATCATACACTTGCAACAATAGAGTTATCTTGACAATAACCAAACTAGATGCTCGGTCACCTAAGTTGAGTACCCTAATTAGGTGGGCTGAGCAGTAAAATTAAGATAGCTCTAGGGTTAACACATATGCGTGGTTCTAACAATCCTAGTTAATTTAAGAAAGCAAACTAACAACCCTAATATAATGTAGAAAATTAAACTAGCAATCTTAAATAATGAGCAAAAATAAACTAATAATCCTAAATATACGTAAACAAACACTAGGCAATAAAGTGAATACCTAGCCTTAACGTTTCCCTGCAATGGAACAAAAAATTTGGTGTGATTTTGCTTTTAAAATATATTTTGAATTATTTTTTTTTTGAAAAAATATAAGTACAAACCGTACACCAAATTTCAATAACCGGTTTATACACGAAAGTGGTAAAGTTCGGGTTGAATCCACATGAAACAAAGTAAGAGTACATATTCCACAAAATTCACACTTCTTTATTGTCTTTAAATAAAAAAATGTGAAAATAATTGAGCACCAAGCCTATTACAAGTGTTCGAGTAGAATTAAAAATTAATACAACCTGATTTAAAAATTGGCCTAAGGCTCTACTTAACTAAATGAAATAATGAAAAAAATAAAAATGAAAGCAAATGAAATCAACAACTTGATGTCCTTGTCACGATGATGTGTACGAGATGGCTGCCTTCACCTGCAAAACACAAAACACAAAACTCAAAAAGGAAACTTGCTTGCGCAAGAGTTAGTACACCTAACCTAATTTAGACCGTAGGCTCTAAATGTAAACATATGTGAAAAATAAGACATAGCAAATGAAAACCTAAACAACCCTAAAAACAAACCTAAATGCAACCTAAGATGATAGGCTATGACTATGCACACGGTCGAGTCTAACAGAGTGACTAGACTGCACCACCGACTAGACTCTAGCCTAATCGGCTGAACCGATTTTTGCAAACAGTCCAAGTCTAGTTTTTTTGACAAAAACCAGAATGTGGTCTACTGTAGCAGATGTGTTTAGACCTCAAGAATGTTGTTGGGGCCTGCTTTGAAACTCTACCAAAGTGAAAAGACAAATCTGCCCTTCTTGGCGCTAGCCAATTGGGTCGAGTAGACTAGACACCTAGATGAATATAAAAACTAAACCTAATCCGGTTGGATGTTTGACCAACTCAAACTAGTGTTAGTACTGACTCTAGACAACCAAGAAAAACTTGAAATATAAAAAAATGAAATAAAACAACTAAAGTGGACACAAGCCAACCGACACTTGAGCCCACACACTGAGCTTAGTCAGACTTGCGCTATCCTGCGACAAACCCCAAAAAAACGGTCTGTTAAAAATTCTGTCACCGCCTGCTTTGAACAATGGTGATTATGAAATTTTAACTGTAGGTTCCTGTGTTCGTCAGTGAACTACATCCCCAAACTAGGCAAAATTTGACAAAAAAATGACATTAACAGTGTCAGTCAGTCGGATTCCTGATAGAATTCGACTGATCGGTTTGTAACGTCTAAAACTCTGTGCTCTGATATCGAAAATTTTTCCCAAAAATCAAAGTATGAAGTGGTCACACAAAACAATATAAAAGAAAAAAATCATAAAAATAAAAAATTTGAAGGAAATACGCACTCAACAAGATCGGCCTGACACATCTTGACTACACCAAACAGCATGTATGCTTCTCGACTTTCAGATTTTATAAATCAAGATCCTGTGAATGAAATCATGCCAAAATTTATCACAAACTTGTTGGATGTGTTTTCTGCAATATATTCAAAATTTAGGTCGATCGAAGATCGACAACTGTCTGAACCTATCCATTTTCGATCGGATAGACCTACTACAAATCCAGAAACTCAATTTTGTATTTGGGTGATTCTGATATGATTTGAAATACTTTTCTTCTAAAAAAAATCACAGAATGTCAAGGATAACATTCTCTAACCAAAAATGATTTTTTGAAGATTGTTAAAGTTATATAAGGCTGCCGACTTTTGTAGACAAAGAGAAGGGGATACAAGATATCGATCCTACCTCAGTGGCAATTTCTGAGTTGCAGTATTGGAGGGGGTAGGCTAGCCAACATCTTCGATTTCGCCTCAGACGTAGAAGAGGGTTGGAGAAAAGAATAGACGGGGTAAGAAACACAAGGCTTACCGGAGATGCTAGTGCTCGACCTGGAGTAGAGGAGGAGGAGGGCAACTACAATAAAAAAAATCATGAAATGCAGAGGAAGAATGATGTTCTCTTCTTTCTCTGAGGCTTTTATTTGGAAGTGGCTATTTTGGCGAATCTGGTCCACCACTTACACCTTCTGAAACATGCGTGAAAGAGGATGGAGGAGGAAGCAAGGAGGAATAAACAATAAAATTTGAATTTTATTTGCTTTGCGCTTTTTTTCTTCTTCTTTTTTTCCCTTTTTTTTCAAACCTTCTAAAAGGGAGGGGGCAGTTTTGATATTCACTTTCTCCTTCGTCCTTCTTTCCTTTCTTGAAAATAAGATGAAGAGGGAAGGGGAGACTTTGAAAATCTTGCACCCTCTCCTTCCTTCTTTGCATGAAATTTTAATTTTTGGCAAGTCCTGCTTGCCACCTTGCTAAATGCAACAAAAAGAGAAAATTTAAAAATTCAAATTTTTTAGAAGGTGTTGACTTTTGGATTTTATATCCAGTCCATAATACACCTTAGATCCAATCCAGATGAATTTGAGTCTTGGGAGGTGGGTTGGACAAATTGGATCTTCTATTAAGATCCAAATCCAAAATTATGCTTCAAAACCCAAAATTACATTTTTGACCTCAAATCCTTATTGTGCAATTTTTAGTCCTAAGCATGAGCAATTATGTCAAAAAAGCTATAAAAATGTTTGCATTTGAATGTGAAGATGTAGCTCTTATCGTGCTCCATCAATATCTTTCTAGTTGTTTTTTACTGCCCAGTTGAATCTTATTGGTTAGAGTTACCTAGCTTAAAGGTTAAACAACTTGAAACTGGCTAAGTTCAATAAATCTAAGGTGAGAGCAATTTCTAAGAGATTAGGAAGACTTATCTCTAAGAGAAGAAAATATGCTTTTAGGATTTTTTAAGATGATAAGAATGTAGGGGCATTGATGAAACTTGTTTTTTAGGGACTAGATATATGAATTTTGGATCTTCACATTTCAAATCGGATCGTACTTCAGATCCATTATGACATGTTAAATTGTTTTAGCCTAACTTTTTATCCAGATATCAGATTAAAACACGATTTAGTGTATTGAAAAACTAACATCCTCTAATTTAATTTATCATTTAAGCAAAAAAGCAAATTAGATTGTTTTGATGGTAAAATTTTATTCAAAGTGGGCTCTACTTGAAAAACAATACTTTTACTAAACAAGTTACCTTGTTTTGGTTATAACTTTTGACTCCAATACCAGATTGACATGATTTTTTATTTTTTTGAAAGGTAAGATCATCTAGTTTAATTTATCTTTTGAGCAAAAAACATTAATGATGCTATTTTGAAGGCCAAATATTGAAGTTGAATTTAGAACAAGTCAAAAAATTGAATTTTGGTAAGTGACTCTTAACATGAAATAACTCATTCAAAATTGGGGTGTCTATGCCTGCTAATTGCATTTGGGTCATGGGACCAAACCCTTTGGCTAGACTGTTGGTATGGTTGATCATCGTCGATCGACCCCTTGCCCATGATAACCTTTTCTGGTACCACTACTTTTGCATGGTTAGTGTCTGCTGCCTTTGTGAATGTTGAACAGAATCATCTCCACGTCTATTTGGTCCTGCTCATTCTTTTAAAGGGTTTTCTAATTCTCTTGTGTGCTCGGGAACATTACCGTCCTGGAATCTTCCTTTGCCCGAGACTTGCTGATCAACCCTAAACTCAGCCCATGTGGTGGGCATTGGTTTTTTGTGTGGAGATGCTGGATGTTCTCAACACACTGGGAGGTGTGGCACCAGAGGAACACAAAGACTTTTGACGGTTTGATGTATTCATTTGTCAGTTGCTGATATGGCTACCATTAAGTGGCCCAAATATGATCTAAATTGGCAATGACTCTTTGCTCAGGTATGCTTGGTAAGCTGATGGCCGAATAGGGGTGGCAATCGGGTCGGGTTGGCGGGTCGGGTTGGCGTGTCAGCATACCTCAACCCAAACCCGACCCGTTTATTAAACGGGTTGGCTGTGGCAAACACGAACCCGACCCGTTTAATAAACGGGTAACCTGACACGACCCGCCAACCCATTTAATAAATGGGTTGGGTCGGGTAAACGAGTTTTCAGGTTCGCGGGTCGACGGATTGGGTTGGCAGGTAGTCAGGTTGGCGGGTCGGGTTGGCGGGTTGACCCACCCGCCTAACCCGTTTATTAGACGGGTCAGCCAGGTTGGCGGGTTGGCATACCCCCAACCCGAACCCGACCTGTTTAATAAACGGGTTACGCGGGTCAACCCATTTATTAAACGGGTTGGCTTAAGCCCAACCCGAACCCGCCTAAGAGGCGGGTTGGCGGGTCGTGTCAGAAATTGCCACCCCTATGGCCGAAGCCTCATCGAAGGACCGACTGATTTTTTTTTTTAATTTTTAACAAAAGTTTTCTCTTCCACTCTCTCTAAAAAAAAATACAATTTTCAAATTCCATAATTTTTTTCTGTTTTTTTCATTAAAAAGAATACAACTGACAAAAGAAGCATGCCACTTATGACCATGCTGTTCTACACCGTTACTGAAAGTCAGATGGAACATATTCTTGATCACGAGACTCATTTTCTATCAGCTGCAATGCTTTTAAAATAATTTTAGAAAACCTCAAATGAAGAAAGAATGTAGCCGAGGTAATGGAGAATAGGATTAATCTTGGTTAAATTATTATTTTTTACATTAATTTCCTAGCTATAGAAGTAGGGATGGCAGTGGACCGGGGCAAAGTGGGGCCCACCCCATTTGGACCGGGGATGAAGGTTATGAAATGGGGATGGAGGCCGGGACGAAGGTTAAAATCCATCCCCGTTAGGGGATGGAGGCGGGGATGGACTTACACTTTTCCCTGCCCCGCCCCGCCCCATCCCCAGTCCTTTTAAAGGATGGCAATAGACTACGGGGAAACCGGCCCCGCCTCATCCCCATTTGAACCAGGGATGGAGGACATGAAACGAGGATGAAGGCGGGGGTAGAGCCCCTGTCCCCCGCCCCGTCCATTGTCATCCCTATTTAGAAGTGTTTACGATTCAATTAGTTGTGTTTTTTTCCTTTGGAAGGAGAAAATGGTCGGTCACTGCCCAAACAATTCCTCCATTAATGCAAATATTAACAAAGTGGGAGAATTTGGATATAAAGAGGGAGTGCGGTTGATGTAGATCAAGAAAGTAGGGCACTTTTGGGATGGGAGGGCATGTGATGCGGGTCATGGCATGACAATTATGGAAAAAGGACAACTACCTTTTATTTTAGGTCAATTCACTGATAAATGAAATGACATCAATTTGCACATGCCTTGATAGGATCCGAACTGTACTGCTTTCATTGCACTGGTTGTATGAACTTATCAATGTGGTGCACATGAAAGATGCACATTAGCACGGCTCTGATTTTAGTGAGAAGTGGAGAGTTAGTTCATTAATTCAACTTTATCTTAATTTTAGCCAAACAAGAACTGCTTTTTCGCTGTATATATATCATCTTGGAAAGGACTTTCACAATTCTTTTACTTATTTATTAATTCATCTTATTTGTGGACCACAAAGGAGACGTTGAACTTGGAAGAAGACCAACTTCCTTTTTTCATTGAAAATGGCAGATGACTGTTCTGCACGTTGCATTTTGTGAAAAAAGACATCAATCTTTCTACTCTTCTATTGAAAGGAGGAAAAAAACTTTCCAATCGAAAATAGAATTACAAAATTCTTTGTTTTCTTAAAAGAGGTTTTTTGATCAATAGCCCCGCCCCCCCCCCCCCCCCCCCCCCCCAAAAAAAAAAAAAAAACAAAACAAAAAAACTTGATAGCGTGTCGGAAAGAGAGGGATATGTTTGTTATTTAGTTTTTAAGAAAAATGGTTAGATGCTGTCAAAGAAAGTTTTTTTTTCCATAGAGAAAGCTGGGTTTAGGCAGATCCAGAGGTCGAGCTGGGGGGTCCCAAAACAGTTAATTCTTTTTTTAAAGCCCAGTCCTAGCCCAGCCCTGATTCCATATGAAATAGATTTTTATCCATTTTTTTAGCCCAGTCCAGTCCTAGCCCAGCCCTGACTGCAGCAAATAGTTTGATTTGTCCATATGAAATAGATTTTTATTAATAATTGTAGCCATTTTTTATTTTATCTAATTTTTTTTTGGGGGTGCTGCCCCCAACCCCCAACTATCACACCATTTTTTTTGCTACACCCCTGTTTGCGCCCCCCCCCCCCCCCCCCCACACACACACACAGGAATTCTGTTTTTTTTCTAAACTATATAATAAAGTAAATGAATCATATATATATATATATATAGTGTCTTATGTTCTTGAAATGGCACCAACTACCCTAATAATTTTTTTTTATGACGAGGAACCCTTGCCAAGAACCGGGTCATTTAATGGCCCGCCTCCATGCAAAGTAAACCTTGGGTGAGTCCACAGCCACCCTGCCTTAGGTAGCCCACCTGTGAAAGACCTAAACAAAATTCTTATAAAACAAATTTAACCTTCACTACTGGTACTTCAATTTTAACTCATGGTAGAGTATGTTTACTTCATGCCTTTTTTCATAGAATTTTTTTCATATAAAAATAATATGATACGGCATATGCGAGAGCTCTATTCACTTGGTAGGGGTGACTTGTGAATATCACCAAGTTGACAGGATGTTACAGGCTTGTAATTCAAGAGTGTGTGCCCTTCACCACCATGAGGCCTAAATTGGGTGTACTTAGGGATGACAATGGACCGGGGCGAATGCGGGGGCAAGGTGTCCACTCTCAAACCATCTCAAAATTCTGCCCTCCATCCCCTCCTTTATCCCCGCACGGGTTTTGATTTTAACCTCCATCCTTGCCTTCATCTCCGTTTCATGTCCTCCATCCCCGGTTCAAACAGGCAAGGGGTCGTTTCTCCCCAGTCCACTGTCACCCCTAAAGGTATTTTAGTTATTTTACTAACGAGGATTGGGGACAGGGCAGGGACGGGCGAGGGAAAGTGTATGTTCATCCCTGCCTCTATCTCCGCATGGGTTTTGATTTTAACCTTCGTACTCACCTTCATCTCGTTTCATGTCCTCTATCCCCGGTCTAAATGAGGCAAGGCGGGGCGGGACACTGTTTTCCCCTGGTCCACTGCCATCACTAGGTGTACTCCAAGGTAGTTAAATAATGTATTTTTTTTAAGGCAAGTTGGGGTTAGGCAGGACCCTACCAGTTATACAACAATACCATTAGGTTTTGTGACGTGCACTTGCTGCTCTTACCAGAAAAGCGGAGCCCGTGTTTGCGTCAATGAACTCCGTGAGTGAGCCCGTGTTTCTTTGATTAAAAAAAAAGTTCATATGAAAAATGTTCCAATTTTTTCCTATTAAACACACCTAAAGTTTTGGCGATAATAAAAAACACAGTTAAGTTTTCAATATGGTTAGAAGCACACCTAAATTTATGCTCCGTTAACCAAAATCACAATTGTGTTCATTTAATTTGGGTTATCACCAACCCAAATTTACTTGACAGAATAAAGTTATTGATTTACCCTAAAATCATCTTTTATTTAAAAAAGATTTAAAAAAAAACACATCGAAAGTTTTGACAATGCTAAAAAAAACACCTAAATTTTGGTAAGTATGACGCATTTGATGGCAACTTTAACGAAAGTAAACTTTGGGATTTTTTAATTTTTTGATAGGCAAGTTGGGGTTAGGCAGACCTCTACCAGATTTCAATTACTATTGAATTGTAAACAGAACAGTAATTCTATACATCTCCCCTTTCAGGGAACCAGTCTGGGGATGATCCTTCCAGGATTTATGGATCCCCCTTTGCAATATTGGCTAGGAAGCGAGCTATTCTATTTGAGTTTAATTTAGATTTCTGTACAGACTCATTATATAATTAAGATCTAAATCTAAATAAAAACTCAAATAAAACCTAAACTAAAAACTTAACCCAAATAAATCCCTTAAACTTGGATTTCTTGCTGCGCCACTCATGCATGAGAGAGAGAGACCGTTTTACTGTATCACTGAGAACTTAACTCCCGTGTCGTGTCTTTTTTATGTACTATTCTTAATTAAAGAAACTACAAAAATAGCGTGTCATGTGTTCTTGTAGAAGGGTATATGTTGACGTAATTTAGTGGTTTGTGCTCATGTTAAATTAAAGGTTGGATGCTCGTCAGCAATTGCTGTTAAAGGAAGATGAATACAACCCACAACCAAATCAACTCCATCATAGGGAACTTTGAGTGATAGGCAAACATTGCTTATATAAGGCCGTGACGAGTAGCTTATGAGAAATAGAAAAAAAAATTTGGCACAACACAATCACTTTTTGTACTGTTCTCTTGTCATTACGTGACGTAAGGGACAAAGCTCTAGAAAACATTTGAAGTAAGGGATGTCAACGGGTCGGGTTTGGTTCCTGACTCAGGTGAAACCAGATTTGGATTAGATTTTTATGTATGGTATCGGGTCAAGAATTGGATTTCAGACCCGATAAGAAATACATGAACCAAACCTGGACCATACCAAGTAAAACCATATTTGTTATCATTTTTACATTGAAAATTTGAGGGTCTTAATCAGAATTCGGGTCGGGTTCAGGTCTGGTATAAAATTTCACAAACTATACTCGGGTCATGTATTAATTGGAACTTCAGATCCAGACCCGGGTCTTAATTGAGTCTTCTTATTTATCACCATACCTGGACACTATAGGGTTTGGTTCGGGTTGGGTCCTGGTAAACCAGGCCCGTTGACACCCCTAATTGGAAGCTATGACTGGTCCCCAAAACTTGGATCCCCAAATAACTAGGGGGTATCAACGGTTCCGGTTTACCCAGACCTGACCTGGACAAAAACCTATAAGGTGTGGGTATGATGACAAATAAGGAGACCCGATTAAGACCTGAGTTCAGACTCAAAGGTCTGATTAATACATGAACCCAGGTATAGTTTGTGAAATTTTATACCAGGCTCGGGTCCGACTTGAGTTCTGATTAAGAGCTGCAATTTTTCAATATAAAAATGATAAAAAATATTATTTTATTGGGTATGGTCCGGGTCCCATTCATGTAGTTTTTATTTCTTGGGGTGTGATTTTTTTTATAGTGGACCTCATTAGACCTGAGTCTAGATTCGATACCATACCCAAAATTCTGGTCCAAATGGTTTTACTCGGGTCCAAACCAAACCTGACCCGTTGACACCCCTACAAATAACCCAAGTGTTCACCTAAGGTGATCTATGAGGGAATTAACCCTTATCCACACATCGTCGTGATTCCAAAAGTTACACGTTCTTAACCTAATCTTCAAGGCAACATCCTCTAATCCACTGACCAAACAATGCTTTATTTATGTGCTGCCACATAGCGATGCACTAATAACGATATCATTGCTTACTGCGTGTTATCATCACACATCACCCAACTCATACCGCATGTTGCATGTAGAGCTCTGTCCAGAACAATACAACAAAACTCAAACCTTCCGTCCACCCCTCCCAAAACAGGATAAACAGAGATCTAAAGTTGCCTTTCCTCCAATGCACATAGGTGGGTCAGACGGGGAGGGCACCCAACAACTCCACTGCCTGTCCTGCTACAAGTGCCGATAGACAGTAGTGCACTGCCACCACTGGTGCTGCCCTCTCCTCTCCCGTCGGTTGAGTGCAGGAACAAGGGGAAGGTGATCAACATTGCTTCCCCTTCCTCTTTTCTTCATTATCGGGTCAGCCAAGCCCCAACCACTGGTGCTGGCACGTTCGAGGACTGTTTGCCGGACGGGCCGGACGACGGAGGTCTGACCCACCGGTGGTGAATTGCAGATCACCACCCCTGTCTCCTTTCTTTCATCACAGGCGGGCGAGGGAGGGTCTCCCATCGAATGGTTGTCATCCGACGACTTGGCACCGAAATGGAGTAGGCCGACCGGAGCCCAACCTGCCTGAAGGCACCCTCATCCCGCCGCTGTTAGCTATAAGTTTCTGGCCAAGTTGCCTGGCAAAGGAGGGAACCCCACTAGCTTCCCAAAAATGGGTGGGAGGCCACCTGATGCCCTAAGAAGCCGAACAGATTTGGTTCTGTTGCATTAAAACAAACCAATTCGAAGGGTTTATTGACTGGTTCAAAGCAATCCCAAACCGGTTTAGGGGTTTATTTTACTGGTTTCAAGTCTTTTCATACTAGAACCTATCCCCACTACTTTTGAATCGGCATTCAGCTTTTATTTATCTAAATTCAACTGGGTTTGGTCCAAATTTCCTTTTATATCAAGTCCAAAACCAATTAAACCATACCCAAGTTGTTCCCTTAATTTGGCCTTTTATTTGATCCAAATCTGAATGTGAACATCTCCAACCCAACTCATATTCTTAGCATAACATATCCATTTGACCCAAGTGGCACACACTTGGACCCGATCCAGTATAATGGGATCCAGGAGTACTTGCAGTTGGATCATTCTATTTTGGCTCATATACTTTCAATAGATCCATTTGGAGTTATTTTGCTCTAGCCATCAGGAAGCAACAATATCCAGATACTCTCTCTCTCTCTCTAATTGGATCTTCAACAACATGGATCCTTTCACTGTCAACTTCTCTAGATCAGTACTTTATAGATCCACACCTGGTGGGACTTACATCACTTTTGTGGTTATTACAAGTCGAGTGGGATTAGAAGAAGCACAAGCGGAATCCAAACTTGAGGGCAAGTCTTTTTCCCACTCGGGGAGAATGATGTATGAGCTAAGCAAGGGTCCAGAGGGTCCATTTGGATCTATTTTAGATTTTAGATTTTTTCTTTTACTTAAATATCTTGTGATGGATATGAGATCTAAATACTTGATCTATATTATAACTTAGTAGTTCATTAGGATTAACAAGTTTCTTAATTGATGTATCAAAATTGGCATGTTGGATTTATTTAGATTAGAATTCTTTTCCTATAAATATAGGGAAAATCTAGGAATTGAAGAGACTAGAGTTGGATTTCAGAAATTATTGTTTTCATTTTATTTCAGTCATTTCTTATTTTGAGATAATTTTTTGTATTTTTTTGTATTTTTCAGTAATTTTCTTGCTTTTTTCAAATTTATTTTTTTATTTTTCTAGATAATTCATAGTTGATTAGAAATTCCTCATAAATCAAGCATCTAATTTACATCAATTGGTATCAAAGTCAAAACCTTGATCGTGTTTACGATGTTTGAAAACAAAGATTCATTATTGAATCTATCAAAAGAAATGGCGTCATTGAGGGCACTTGTCTTTGAATTGTGCAACGATGTCTCGTTTATAGCTAAGATAGCGCACGAGATAAAAAATGATCAAAGAGCAGTGATTCGACGATTGGAGGTGTTGAAACATGTCAATCTCTCGTAGTATTTGGGGATGCGGCCAATAGAAGAAAATCTTATTCTAGACACTCACCAAGAAAAGGGTTTTAAAGAAGGCGGTGATGCGATGTCGATCAATGTAGGGTTGCAAGCACAGTCATTTCCCGGCAAAGAGGGAGAGGAAGGCTCTACGTGTGATGCCAACAAGATGCAATCATCGATGATAATAATTGTCGTGGTCTAGGATTCTTGTTGTCATAAATGGAGAAGCTGCCCCAATAGAGGTGGGTTTCAACTAGGCATGAAACAAGTCCACACGTTAGGTGACCTTCCGCCATAGGGCTTAGGCTAGCAGGGGCCGACCCAATCAACGACAGTGGCCAGTGGTGGACCTCGGTTCACCGCCCCACTTGCTACGGGTTGGGTGGTAGAGCCAAAGGACGGAGACCCCCACCGTCGTCTAGCCACCATCCGATGAGCTTCCGATGGATGGGGCAAATCGAAGGGGACCCCCTACTAGTGGTGGCCCTCTACCCGCCGGCAGTGGATGAGAGTCACCGCTTGTCCCACGGGTGCCAGAAAACCTACCTATGGTTTCCTTCCATGGTATTGGTTCCACGGGTTACAAAAACTGATCGAACAGAGTTTCAAAATGGTTCGACAACCGAGAACCTGGTTCCAAGTGTTTTGGGTGGGTCCGAATTAGGCTTGGTTCCCATTGGTTTCGACCCAAGAGGCCCCAGTTTCGGGCATTGTGGGTCCGGTCTAGGGTGCCCAACCTTTGGATTGGGCCCAAACCCCTTGATCCTAATTTTCATATTCAAACCCAAATTGGACTTAATCGGACCTTGATAGAGCTCCAGTTTCAATTCAGGTTGGGTCAAAACTATACCTAACATAATTTTGAATATGGATTGGGTCTTAGCCAGACCTTTTACCCTTAAAGATTGGTCTAGTCATGAGCTAACCATATCCTAACCAAGTCAAAATTAACCCAATCTACTAAATGGGTCTACGCCAACTTAAGTGCTATCCAAAACCCACCAATTCATATTCACTACCTAAGCAACCCTTGAAGTACCCATTTGACCCAAGTAAAACCATTTTGGATCAGATCAATTATATTTGAATCCAGAAGACCTTTCTACTTTAACTCAAATATCACAAGTGGATCAATTTAGTCCGGTTAGAAATGACATCACCTTTGTGGTTCTTAGAAGTTGAGTGGAAATGAAAGCGGATCAAACTTGAGGTCAAGCATTTTCTAACCTAGAGAAAATGATACATGAGCAAAGCGGGTTCACATGGTCCATTTGGATTCATTCTAGATTTTGGATCTTTTTCTTTTACTTAAATATCTTATAATGAATATAAGATCTAATTGATTTATTTTCTATTTTTCTAGATAATTTGTTGTTGGTTAGAAATTTCTTGTAAATCAGGCATCCGATTATGCTGTTCACGCATGATGCTGCAGAGAGAGAATATTTTTTATCCCAGCCACACACGAGAGAAGATCAGGTGCAATGTGATTGCACACTTTTAACGTGCTGTTGCACCTGATCACCATTAGTCTCAGCGCACCCAGCCTGAAAAAGAGCAAGAAAGAGAAAAAAGAAAAGGGCCGTGCAAGGATGAGTCCTCTCTCACTAAACAATTTGTTGACATTCACTCATCACGCGTGACATCTTACGTCCACGAAATCGATAACTAACGATTCCTTTGTTTTCTACTCACCAAGGAAAAAACAGAAACAAATAATTTTTTCTTTGGATAAGAAAAACAGAAGCAAAATTAATAAAACTATAGCTTGGGTTTCCGGTGACACAGAAGACCAGCTTGGTGGTAGGGCTGCTAAGGGCTTGGATATGATCGGATATCCGATCCGAGTCTGACATGATATTTCCAGATATGGTCCCTTTAAGTAAAATCCGAATGTATATTCGGATAGGATTCACCTGTTCAATCAGATTATTTTTGGATTCAGATCAGCATTTTTTAATCAGATCTATAGTGGATCCGAATCAAAATTCTGACCTGATTGCATTTTTTACATGTAAATAACTTGTTTATATTCCATGTTTTCCAGATCCAGTATTACCACATGTATTTTGGATTCGGATTCAACCTTACCTCCTCGGATCTGTTTCAGATCCGGATCTATTGGTTCAATTTCGAATTCAGATTTGGATCTAACCAGAACCGGCCCAAATCAGATCTGTTTGCACCCCTACTTGGTGGGCACATTTTCATCTTCCTACAATGAAAATTTGTCCATATTAAAAACATAAAAACTATTCAAAACCATATTTTTAGGATCCAATATCATACTCAGGCACATTAACTCAGCCAATAGGGGGGTTTCGAACCTACTAGTGTCAGTCCCAAGCATGGATGAAGGAGGGTTTGCGTCAGTGGCATACATCCATAAAACTCTAGCCACATCATATGAAGATGAGTCCTAAGAATGATGATGATCAAACCCAGGCACATCCACGCCACAT
Organism: Nuphar pumila; assembly: GCF_984573655.1. Taxonomy (NCBI): domain Eukaryota; kingdom Viridiplantae; phylum Streptophyta; class Magnoliopsida; order Nymphaeales; family Nymphaeaceae; genus Nuphar; species Nuphar pumila. Next base: position 6,387,802 of record NC_143263.1, on the reverse strand, counting down.
GAGGACTGAGGTTATATAGTCAGCACCTTCTACGACTTAGACTGGGCCCGATGTGCAAGTTCAGGCAGGCCATTCACCTTGTGTTGGGACGTTGCAGGTTCAAAACCCAATGGTATAGTTTGTATAATTGGTAGGGGTCTGCCTAACCCCAGCTAGACTTTAAAAAAAAAAAATTCTCAACTAAGATTCCACCAAGATTAGGACATGATAGGGTCTCCATTGAGCATTGTCCTTTGGGAAAGAAAAGAAAGGTGGTCGGTGTGTTCACAAGATGGTGCACCACTAGGACCATCCATCTCCAACACAGACCATGGTCTAGTATCTACATTTGGAACCACATTCCATGCAGAGTCATGGATTCCATGAAGGGGTTATAACATTAAAGAAAGCTACATGGCTGGCACATCCAAACTCTGATGATTACATAACTTCATGATAAATTATGGACCTTGCGATAAATTTTGAAAGCTGGAGGCATGCAGTTTGTAAGATTCCATTTAAAAAAAAAATCACATTTAGCAGTTGTGCCTCGGACATGCAAGAAGTTTCCAACTCTGAATGTTTCATAGATCTTTTGAAATAAACTTGGTGATGACAATTAACACAAAGCATAATAATGGTATTTTGGAACTTGTTAAGGAAAAAAAATTTGAACTTGTTTATATCCACTAAAAGGCATAAACAAACACACACACACTTTTTAGTAGGCTTGCACTTCACTATTTTCTCCCTTCAACAGTTTTAAAAGTAATTCACACCAAGAGATTGAAAAAGAGCCGGAGTTCATCTAAAGCATCTTTTAATTAGTTTTTGCAGTAAAATCCCATTAGTGGTGCCATCTAAAAATATGTGACAACATGGCTCAGAGTCCTATTGCAGTACAAGAATAAATAGTGAATGAACTGTATTCAGCATTTTCTAGACTTAAAATTTATCAAAACAAATACTCAACTTCCTTCTCGTTGCTTTCTCATATCCAAGGTTCCAACCTATCAAGTATCCCTTTATTTTGTAACTGATGTTAATAATCTAGAAGATTGAAAGTTTCAGTAACAAGAAGTAGCTTTGTGAAACATTGGGAACTCATACTCTGCAGCTGCTGCTGTTAATGTATGCAAAAATGATGTCACCTAAATTTGACTACTTGTTTTTCTCCAAGGCAATAAACCAATTTTGAATGCTAGGAAGATAATTACTGCGAACATGGCATGTAACAAACTTATATTATATGAGGGACCTATTCACATATTTAACACAGCTTGAGCTAACTTACAGATCAGGGCAATCCCATAACAAGATACATGACTGAGCAGCTTCATGGTATGTTGTATCACTGTTCACATGAAATTCAATCATCACTCCAATTTTCATCACTGTCACTTCCATCATCGCTACCAGCACAAGCCTGTTTAAAGAATTACATGAGAAGATCGTCTAATACCACTAACCATGAGCAGTGGGTGAACAATCTAGAACATAAAAACTGTGACAACCTCAGCACAAGGAATTGTACACAGATAGCATCCCTAAGGAGTGACTATTGAAAAAATAATTCCAGTCCTGCAAGGCAAAAAAAAAGACAAAAACCCAAAGAAAAAGAAGCCTGCTGAACCTGACGGATTGCATTTGCTTTCTCCAAAATAGCAGCGACATTGATGTTGGTAGCAGGCCTTGGCAAAAAGAGGCTAGGCCTTGTTGTGACAGTGCACCTCAAGCTGAATGACTGGAAATTTGGAAACAACAAAAATGTAAATTAATCATGCAAAAGGAAAATTTAGGGATGTCTCTGATGAGGAAAATCCACAAAATTAGATGAAAAGCAACAGAAGACATTCATATGAGAAAGGCAAGCAGTTAATAGACCAATGTTGCTTGCTCAAGTCCGTGCCCAGGTAGCCAGATCCAACTTGTGAAGCAAGTTCACAAGGGCTTTTGAGCCAGGTTGTTCTCACAAGTGTCCAGAAGAACGAGTTTAGAAGCACTAGATTAGTTTTAGAATAGAAAAAGTACACACACACAAACACACGTGTGCATGAACTCACTCACTAATAGACTTTAGTTTCTAAACAATGTGTAGGATTTAGAGAACACTTGTCTAGTCTTATCCAAGCTAATGAAGCAGGACTTGGTTATGTATTTACCATCCTTGATGGTGTTTACATCTTATGACATTCATGTGAGGTAGTTATCATGTGAAATGCAAATGCGCATGCCTATATTGGGCATTCACTAGGTTGAAGGCGTGTACACTTTCCACAAATTTTGCTTATATATTACAGTACAAACATTTGAAATGATTTCATTTTGTATCATTCTAATACAAAATTTCTGCTGAAAAACTGGACGCATGTGTATAACCCATAGTCACAGATATCGGTGATATTATAAATATCACGATATTATCACTGTAAATTCACCAAACGATAATATATGTAAAATATCGTGTTATTCTGAAAATATCACCAATTTGATAATATCACACTATTCTCGTGACATTGTCATGATATTATCAATTAGTTTTACTGTTTTTATTTATTTTTTACATTTTAAATATGTTTTTCTTCTTCTTTTGAAATTTTTTACTTATTTCTTTTATTATTTATGTACTTTTTGTCTAAACATGATATTTTCTTGCTTATTTTTTATATTTTTTAAGCGCCGAGATTTTCCTGAGATTCATCACCAAACCTATAATATCACGAGAAATAGCCTCGCCGAGATATAGCCAATACCAATATTTGTGACTAATGGTATAACCTAATTGCAATGATTATAATCAGATAGCTATACGATCCTAACAAAGAAAGGCAAATTGGCATCGACAATTTATTGAAGTCCCGAACATGCTACTTCACACTCTTCTTCATTTCACACTCGCAAAATGATGATTTCTATCATGTTATCCAAGTTAGTTGTCCACTTGGACATACATTTAATCACCCATCTCCAAAACCAACTCTCCTATAGTTGATTTCTCTGAACATTGTAGTAGCGCATTACTTCACTAATTTCTGCTCAACATGATTCATTTCAAGGCAATTAACCAGCTGACAGTATTTTGGAGCATGTGGAAATTCCAGAATTAGTGCCTTTTTCCAGTGAATTACTGCTTCATTATATTCTCACTGCTGTATCAGATCATCCTCATCCAATCTCTTTAGTTTCTTGTCCAACCCTCTATATCAGGTCTTCTTGATCCAATTGCCTTTAGTTCCTGGACCAATCCATGAGAGATATGCATTACAAGAGCATGATCATCGTTATCAGTAGACTATGCATGCTGGAGGTCGTATACTGAAGCCCCTTGGCTGCTAGTGAGCGTACAAGTTAGAACCTCTTAAGTAAATTTTTGTATAGGGCCTATTTGCAATCCTTTCTTCATCTTTGCTCTTATCCAATTAACCACCCAAAGACCATATCAAGTATGCCTTCTACCTCTGAGGGTGTGAAATAGAGGCAGTCAAACAGGGTTTGCAGTGCTTCTAAGGTTCTCATTATGCTTTCCAAGCTTTGAATAGCAATTCAAGGTCTAAATATATCAATACAAACACACATAGCTTGTAAATATGTGCAGGAAATTTTACCATTGGAATATTTGGTTCACTTTGTTATCCCTCATGTGACAGATAAAAACTGGTCTACCATGGATTTTCAAAATGGGCCCTGAACATAATCTCTATATTCAAAACATGGAAAATTAAACTATGTTAAAGAAACTGTACAAACCTTTCCTCGTATTTGTTCCAGCAACATCTCTCGTTCATCTGGTTGCTGAATACGTGGACTCCTATTCAATGCCAGCGGTATCTTCAACTGTAAATTTGATGCATATTGTGTTAAACATAAAAAATTCTAAGAAATAAATCAAACATGGACAGATCAAACTTCAAGAGACAAAACAAGAAATATGGTGAATTTACCATGCTCTTGTCATGGAAAGCAATGGACTCTGTTGGGGACAATGGTGCAGCAGGCTTGGACTGACAAAGAGCTACACCTTCTGATGCTCGAAAGTCCGTTGGTTGACTAACAGAAATGGGCTGACGGGTTTCTTGATCTTGTACTGTAGAAACTCGGGATTTTTTATGCCCCCATTGCGGTGGAGGAGGAGAGAGCGGTGGCTTTGTAACAGCATTAGGCAATTCATAACTCAATGGCTGTTTTGGCCCTGAATCTTTCTCTTGCAAATCGATCTGAGATATCTGAAGGCTGGAAGCTGAAAGTTCTACTGATCCAGTTGCTGAGCTTTTTATGGAGCTGTTCCTTCCTGCATCCTTAGTTTCATATGGACAGTCTGGACCATCAGGGAGACTACTTGTTTCCTCGAGCCCCAAAGAACCAGAAATTGAATTGGCTGAGGAAATTCTATGTAAACCATCATACTGATCATCATCGTTTCCATTTATTTGGTTGCACTCCCACTGTTCTAAGTTCGACTCACACCCCTGACTGAGCATATCCTCTGAGAAATTGAGAGATGGCTTGCAGAACGTATCATCATCTGAATCAATTTCACTCTCTACTTGTTTTGACGTCATGGATTCTTCAAACAAAGGCATGGACTGGGTGCTCTGGTGTCTCAAAGAAAGGAAACCAAGTTCACTAGTGATTCCTTTCTCACCAATCCGATGAAAAGATGTGGAAAAGGCATCTCTAATGCTTTCATCAAGATTATGCTCAACAGGAAAGTCCAGATTCAATGTGGAAGCATCCAGTTCATTCATGGGGAGAAATGATATCTTCATATGCTCCAATGGAGGAGATGAACAGCCAGAGCAATGTGATTTGAGAGAAACCGAAATTCTTGGGGATCCTAGTTCTGATCTTGGTTGTCCAAAACAAGTAGATTTGGAATCAGCATTTGGGCATGCAGGCTGAGAAATTTCTCTAGCCTTTTGTTCTTTTGGAATGCCTGCTATGCTGTCAGTGCCATCTGACAAATTCTCACAATTGCTAATATTCCTTGACTTTACAGATAATTGTTGACCAGCCAATGGTCCCCTCTGGAAACCATTACTTGGACATCCATCAGTAAAAATGGATATACTGGATTGGACCTCTGTGTTGGAAAGTACTGGTGGTTCATTTCCGAAAAATAAAATATTGGCTTCCTGTAACTTCACTACATTAGAATTATTATAGTTCTCAAACTTCATGGATGATTCAGTCACAGTAAGATCCCCAGAGTTTTGCCTGAAGAATCCATCGTACCATTTTTCTTGTTGGTTCTGCAACTCATCTGTGTGTGAATCAACCAGGTATATTGTTTTTTGAACCAACTCATTCGGATGCAGGTCAGGAACATCAGTATGGGCAACACACTCAGGTAACAGGTTTAGATCTCTTCCTGATTTAGGCTTCTGTGTTTGTTTCATTGAACCACCGATTTTGCTAAATAACTCACCACCATCCAACTTTTTGTGGATAACTGCATCAGATTTATATCCTTGTGCCTCACAACCAGCTTCAGAAGCTTTGGATGTTGCACTAGAATCCAAAGGCTTTGATGGTTCAATCCCCAAAAGACCACCATTTGTCCAGGAGTTCATATAAGTTGTATGACAGAACTCTACTGAAGTTGATTCAGGACTATTACTTGATGCCATTTGTTTAACAAGGATAACAGGATCAACAACACTATTGTCCTTGTTAGAACTGGCAATGGTTTCTTTTTTCATTTCAACATCAGCTACAGTATAGACTTCATTCTCAAACATATCAAGGGCAGGATTTCTAGGAACATTATTATCTGGAGGGCCAACTTGGAAGAAACTTTCAGATACAACAACAGGATTATTTGAAGTGTAAGGAGGGAGCTCTTGCCTGTTTGTTCCAGATTTCATCCCTAGTTTTTTACCAGCAGATTGGAATTCCATTTCTTGTTTCATCCTACACTCATAGTCTGTCTCACCTTCAGATTCCATGGTGTTAAGTGCATCCACATAATTGTCTGGCTCACTAGCTACATTATTATCCTGACTTTCACCAGCACATGACTCTGGTTTATTTTCATCATCAACCAAGGCCACATGTTGAACTACATTTCCAGGGATAAACAGGTTTCCTTCTGAATGTAATGCAGAAAAACCTGCTGTGGCAGCTGCTGTAACTTGACTCTCATCCTTGAGAACATTGAAACCTGAATTAGTGGCAAGCCTCACATCTTCAATCTTCTCATCCCAAGTAACAGCTGGTGACTCAGGGATGCTTTCCCTGTGGGATAATGCACACAGAAATTCGATTTCTACATCTGATTTAGCTTGATCATCAGAAACAACAGAAGTCCCTACATTAATGCACTGTGTGTTTGAAACTGAAGTAGCTAATGCATCTGTTTCTACTTTTCCATATCCAGATGACATATTTACATCAAGAAAATGCTCCATGTAGCTTATCTTGGTTCTTGAGTTAAATGACTGGGATCTGATGTCATTTTTAGACTTGGATTTCATATCATATGCCGAGATAGTCTCACCATTGGGGTTTTCCTCATCACAATCCAAAGAAGTATCAAAAGCACTGCAATATTCACGGGCATCAAAATCATATCAATCATGAAAGGCGGGTGTGCACACACACACACACACACACCATATATACAATATATACCTGTCATAATTCCTAGATAACGAGCCAGCATCTGGTGCTTCTCCAGTTTTCTGCCTTCTCAATTTTTTCTGAACATAATCAGAAATTGAAACATAAGGAAATGTTCAAAATCCTAGCAATTGTACTTGCAAGTAATTGTCTAAGTTTACTGGAACTAGGAGCAAAAAGCTTTATTAAAAAAACAAAAAACCCTTACTCTAAGAAGAAGAGAACTTAAACTACAAGCTAGGAGATAAAGAGCTAATGAGAAGCCGTAACTATAACATAGCCAAGTAAGATCAAGAGTTTCACCAAAGTCAATGAAAAGAAGATTAAAATACATTACTTCAAAGTCATGGACAATGCATAATCAAGACATAACCTTGGAGTGAGTTGTTAATTAAAATTGAACAGCAAAAAAGTAATCTATCAATCTAAACATGAACAGATAAATGATATGCATATGCCAATTAAAAGAGAAAACTGAACTCCTTTAGTGTAGTAGTGATTTCAAAACTGAACTTTTTGTACTTCATCTATTTACAGGGTCTACAAATCCAGTCAACTGCAAAAGAATGCATTGATGGTATATTTTGTATCAACTTCACTGCAATGCTATAGTTTTTATGACAGCTATTATGGCTTAAAGAGTTTCAATTTTCAACCTATAACAATGCCTCTGGAGCTCCTCTACATCCTCATATATGTGTAACATCAGCCTGCTTAATCAACACGCGAATTGTTTCCTTATGGGATCATACTGTCGGTATCGTTGATGTTTAAGTAAAATTCAGACAACTTTAACAATAGAAGCCCAGCAAGAGAGAGTTCTTACTGAACAATAAGCAAGATGTAGCAATACTAGTTTGATCATTCCACAGAATGGGTACCATATATCATATACCTTGCTTTTAAGGACCATTTTTTCCTGTTTAACCTTTTCAGCTTTCAGTAGTTCTGACATGGCCCATTCCATCTTAAAGAATGATGGATCTGAATATCTCTTTAAACAGGCACCAGCTCCAGCAACATCAAACCTGATAAAAAAGATTCCTTGCATGAGAGTTCTTGTGCATCTGAACCCTCTTGCATCCACACGTGTTGAGAGGTAAATGGAATAAGAAAAAGGAAAATAGTATAACTGTACTTGTCAAGCAGGAATAGACGAGGTGGACCACGACAATCTTCATAAGAATCCATAATAAACCCAGGCAGATCACCTCGAGTCAGGTGATTTTGTTCTGTTTTGATGCTAGCATGCCAGTCACAACCTGTAAAGCAAGTATTTACCGTAAGAAGACATCAATCATTAGTGAAGAAACACCATAGGACGTTATGGGCAACATCCATATAAAAGTTTCTTTAATTTCTATAGCATGATAAAATGTAGAGCAAATCCCTTTGGTGCTAAAATGCAAGAATTTTGACTATTGAATGTCAGCAAGATATGATTTCTATAGTATTTCAAACATTTGAAATGCAGCGACTGATAAGTCTGATGAGTTGTGGAGCCTGATTCAGAGTTTTTGCCCTTACTGCAGTGCCCCCCAGAAGAAATTTTTTCTTGGGCTTATGTTTGAGACCCGGTTTCTTATGGGTCAAACCCGACTTGTTTAGGTTTAGGGTTGTCGCCCTTGCCTTGTATAAATTCTTTCTTTTCTTTCTCTCTTGTAACTGTCGAAAAAGAGAAATAAAGTTTTTCCTCTGGCCGACCGTGGTTTTTTACTCCCTCTCGGATTTGAGAGGAGGTTTTTCCACGTAAATCTGTGTATCTTTGTTGTGTTTGGTTTGATCGCTCTTGTTTATTGTTTCCTTCGGTTGTTTCTTGCTCGCGGTTTTCGTAACAAAGTCCTCATTGACATCATTGCCGACAGAGAAGTGATCCTCAGAGAGATTTTTTGGCAATTAAAGAAATCAAATTCGTTTTTACAAGATTGGACGCTTCCAATTGGCAAAGAAAGCATTCTGGCAGGTAGTTTAGCCAGAGATAGTGTCAAGAAAGTTGTTTATGTTGAATGATTTAACTGAGACACATATAAATTGGTATGTGGTTGAATCTACTGATTACAAAAATGATTGGCCTTCGGAAAAAAATAAGAAAGCAATAATCCCACAAGCACAAACATTGTTTGGTATCATAATACTATGCCCTTTCCCTCTTCTATATAAACGAGTAAGGCCTCTCCAAGGAGACTTTTCTTGTGCTTCATAAGCTTTATTGATGATGATGTCTCTTTGATTTTTCACATGATTTCGATCAATTTATTGTGTCTGTGTTAATGCACATTGCCTGCTCCCAGCATTATAAAGTTATGCAACAACCATCTTAAATATCTTAAAAAATATTGATAAGGAAATCTCATTGAATCACACAATATGGATTTATCTTGTGTTTTTGACACAAAGGGTCTACAACCATCTGAAAAACCATGATACTGTAAAAGTATCTTAGAAAAGATACTATGATCAAGACCTTAATATTCTTGATGATAAACACGTGCACACATGCACAATAAGAACTCTTAGAACACTTGTGCACAAAAGCACAACTCACCAAATCTCACAAATGCACAAAGGCATAAAAGAATAAAAGCTCTATTGATAAACACTTGGGCTTTGACCCAAAGCCTTGTTCAAATATAAAGAGAAGGGATCTATTTATAGAGCAACAAAAGAGGATTTTGTGGGCCTTGGAGGGGCTCCACATGTAGTCGTTGGAGCCCCTCCAACGGTCACAAATGTGACCGTTGGAGGGGCCCAACGACTATATGTGGGCCCCCCAAGGTACACAAAGTACCACAATTAAAAGAAAATAAAAAGAAAAAAGAAAAGTAAAAAAATATACAATCATATTAAAAAAGATGAATATTCGTAAAAGGAGAAAAAGACTAAAATACCCCAACGGCTGATAAATATTTTTATATATATAATTAGATAGATACATGTACATATATATGAAATATATATGTATATGTATCTCTCTTTATATATATAAAAATATATATGATGAGCATTACAATGATTTGGAATTACAATTTAACAGATACTACATTGTATGAGACACAATTTAGTGACCAGAAACTGCAAGTCATGAGGGCTAAAAAAAAACTCGTTTTCAATAGCCACTTTTATTGCTTAAACATAAAATTAGGGAACTGAATGATTTCTAATGGTTCTCCCTTTATGTTTCGAGTCCATTCTGTTGAAATGTGATTGTGGATGTTTTGAATCAAACACTTGCTTACAAAATAAGAATACAAATTTTCAAACCTCAAATTACTAACCTTGACATGCCACTAGATGCAAATAGGTCGCCCAATGTGTGTGCTTAGATCTCTAGGCCTATCTTCTAGTGGATGAAGAATTTGATGTCTCAATTGACTTATAATGGTTCCAGATATTATTGATATAACCAACAAAGTAAAAAGGAAGATACACACAATTACATAGTCAAAAGGAGAGCTAAACTAGACAAATTAGCAAGAACAGAGTCCACACTCATATGAGTTTCTATTCCAAGATTGATTAGGTAGGGATGTAAACTATTCGGGTTTGGGTTGGATGTTGCCAATACCAGATCTGACTAATTGGATATTGGCTAATCAGAGTAAGATTTGGATGGAGAAAAGTAGTACTGAATCTGATTAAATATATGTAATCAGACTTGGATATTGGCCAGATTTGGTTAAGAGATACTAAACTGCATCTGAATCAAAATTAATCAGATTTGGTTTCGTTTACCAAATCCAACTAATCAAACTCAAATTCAGGTTGGATATCTGATAACTTCAGTTCCAACCCATTGATATCCCTATGATCAGGTAATAGAAGCTACCTGTTGTGTAAGTAAAATGGATATGGCTGGTCTGAGCTAAAGCAGCCTTCTCAAGAGAAGGAAGTCCTGTCTCTAAATGTTGGATGCGGATCATCATGTCCTGGCCTCTTGCAGCAGTGGCCATCACTTGGTCATGCAAATCTTGAAAAATCTCAGCGGCAAATCTGGACAAGAGAAAGTGTGAAAAATACAATACCACATTAGTCAGACAGTACATGGATCTAAGGGTGCACAAGTCATTGTTCTTGTCCAACAAACATTTTAGAAGAATGATTCAAAATTCAGAGAGCAACTTTCAAATGCTATGTAGAACAGAGAATATAAAATCTAATGACAGATATGAAAAAGAAAGCAATCCTTTCATCATAAAATCCCATCAATAAGCTGTTGCAATTATTTATGAATATTAGATGGAACAAAGAAGCTGAAATGAACAAATATGGACTGAGATGTGAAAGAACATGCTGATGCTTCTGCATAGGAACAGAGAAACGAATTGAAAAATCAAATACAAGCAGAACTATGAATATTGAAGGAAGTCCTACACAATATTCACTCATAATGACAAAGAGATTTAGAAACATAACTGATGGAAATGTTGTTCCCAAAATGTCTTCAGTCCATTGAATACAGCATTGTCACTACTTAGGGTTCCTCAATGACCTTTGCAAGATACATTTCATATTCAGTTATACATGTTAGAAAATATGTACTTGTCTTGTTTATAACTAAGTATACTCATGTATACTTATGGGTATCATGTACTATATTTATTGTTTTCTTTTTGTTTTGCATTCTAGGTATACTAGATGTATACCTATTGCTTGTATTTTGCTTTTCAGTCAAGATATACACAAGGTATAACTACTTAGTTAGGATAACTATACTTTCTGTATACTTGTAGGCTAGAATAGGGTTCTTTTCATACACTTTTGTTTTCTTTTTGTATTTTTGCATTTTTGTATTTTTTATTTTACTGTTTTTTGTAGCCGGTCCAACTAACTGTTGGGTCAAACAAACAGTTAGGATAGTCTAACGGCTAGTATGTGGGTGTTTGTATATATATGAGGCTTTTGCCTCATTGTGTTTCTTGAGAGAGGATGAGTGTAAACATGAATGTGTGCTTCAGTGATTTGTAGTGAGGTTGTATTGTAATTTTTGAATGTTTTTTGTTATTAATAAAATTATTTATTTATTCCATTTCTTGGTGTTCTTAGAATATTCAACTATGTTGTTCTTTTCTCTTGACTAAATGAATTATGTTTATGCATTTAGTTTTTGTTGTTTTTCAATTTGGTTGTGTCTCGGGTTCCATGCTACTTCATGACAATACAATCACAAGTTCTGTGTAGAATGCAGATATACTATGAGCCAAAAAGATCTACCAGTTTGAAACAATTAACACAAATAAAAGGAAGGAAAAAAAGTAATGGGCATAATTAAATGCATTCACTATAGTCAAGGGGTAGTACGACTTTGAAAATCAGTGTTAAAATTGATTTAGCTAGCTTTTTACCATCAAACATAAGAAAACTACACCTTAAATCTCAAAAGAAAACACAGGAGGCCCAGAAAACAAGGTTGACCTGAGATTAATCATGTTGACTGATTAGTTAGCAATGCTTACAACAGATAAAAAAACTACTTGGTTGATTTGATAAGATTACATACAATCATCCCAATGAACCCAAAAAGACCTAATCCAAGTGAAATCAGCTTGAATCATGGTTCTCTGCATGCCAAATCTTGTGCACACACATAAATAAAATGGAAATTGTGTGAACTAGAGAAATCCCTTGGAGGCTTGGATGGAATGATTGGAATCAATTCATTAAGCAAACCTGCACGCATTGGATTATGATACAAGCCAAGGCCTAGTCAAGGTCAACTATACTAGCCGGCTAGCCTCTTTGGGGGAATCGGCTAAGGGGGAACTAGCCTAGGTGGGTCCATGAGGAGAAGGGTTGGGAATGATTGTAATTCCAAGGGTAATTGGGTAATTGTACTTGTGCTGATGTGGCAAAGGTAAGTATAAATACCCCTTGACTATAGTGAATGCATTTAATTATGCCTAATTGGCTAGAGTCTATAAATACCCCCTAACTCTACTTGTAATTCATTCTATGTTGTACTTTGCTCTAATGTTTTGGATTCTCAATAGAGAATATTGGCTCTAAGCCTAATTGGCTAGAGATTGACACTAACTAATTGTTGTTAGAGAATCTTAACCGTCTAACCCCCTCCCTAACCTCTCAACCATTCCAACTTCCACATCTCTCTCCCTCTCCCAAGGCCAACCTACCTTCTCTCTCTTTCCTTCCTTCCTTCCCTAGCTAGCCGATTCTCCCTACTTCTCTACCACCTTCCCTCCATTGAATCAAGCCTAGACTCCCCTTCCATTGGATCAGTAACAGACTAACTTACATGTGAATTAACAGCCAACCATGTGTTGATTTTCAAAGCATTAAGTGAATATGAGAATACACAAACACGAGGAATTGCAAGTGTAAGACAAGGCATGTTCAAATAGGTTAAGTGTCGTCAGTAGGGCTGGAAACCAAGCTGAGCAAGCTGAATCATGCACTGTTCAAGTTTGGATCCTTTAGGCCAAATGCAGCCAGAACTCTGGCTTGGGATCCTAACAAGCAAGCTCAAGACTCCATTGAAAATTTATTCTTTTTCCATTGTCGATCATTTGAATTGGCATCCCCTTGTTCCAAGGTACATGCCTCAACCAAATGTCATGTGGCTGTGATGTGCAAGCAGGTTTCC